>NW_022196912.1:3829578-3856912 GCF_008632895.1 Mastomys coucha | reverse complement strand
TTGGAGGGGAAACTAGGAATGGAGAAATTTACATGTAAATAAAGAAAATATCTAATTAAAAAAAAAAGAGTTAAACGGAAAGACAAAAAAAAAGCTTTCTCAACTAGAGAACTGTCTGGAAAATTTCAGAGAAAGCAGAACATTGAGTGAGCAATCAAGAAAGCTGTCTCAAGCAGAACTCACAATTTGGCTTCAAGTTATTTATTTCACCACTCTCAAACACCCTTCCTTCATAACTTTTCTCCAAGGTGAGGCTAGTACTTAGCAGGAAGATGCCATGGGAAGATCATGAGTACATGGCAATGAAGGCCAACCACTTGGAGGAGGAGTGGCCCTGGCAGAACCTGGCAGGTGATATCCTGGAGTTATTGAGAGGGAATAGCATAGAGTATCTGTGCATCTCTGATTCTTTAAGGTTTATTATTAACATAAAGGTTTGGTGGCCTATATTTGGGAACTTTATGATCTAAGGTAGAGTAGAAACCCAAATGATAGTCCAAATGCTGATTTTTGAGGTATTTCATCACGTTCCCTGAAGAAAGACATAAATGTAATTCTAGTAAAACAGAGATAATATGATAAATGGATGAAAGGCATTTTCATAGTAATACAGAGGAAGTTAATTATATTGTAGAGAATTTTATCTGTTTTTAATTATAGAATGTATTCTGTGAATTGGGTATGTGGTACATATATATTTGAACTTGGTGTTAGTATTTAGCAACTGTTAGGAATATACTACTTTTAAGCCGGGCGGTGGTGGCGCACGCCTTTAATCCCAGCACTTGGGAGGCAGAGGCAGGCGGATTTCTGAGTTCTAGGCCAGCCTGGTCTACAAAGTGAGTTCCAGGACAGCCAGGGCTATAAGAGAAACCCTGTCTCGAAAAAAAAAAAAAAAAAAAAAAAAAAAAAAAAAAAAAAAAAAAAAAAAGGAATATACTACTTTTAAAACAGAGTCATCCATGCTCCTGTAAATAACCACAATAAACTCATTGGTTCATCAAGACATACTGTCTGGGCTCATTTCTTTATTTTTCCATCAATGTCAGTCTGAAGTATGTCTGGGCTCATTTCTTTATTTTTCCATCAATGTCAGTCTGAAGAAATGTTGCTCACAACTACCAACAAAAAGTTACACAACAATCTATCTCTTTCTTGCAGAAACTAAAGATATATAGTACCATACTGTAGCAAGACCAAGCAGATCTTGTGAGTAATGCTGGCTAACCAAGATGTAATTAAACTTCAAGAGTGAATAGCTCTTCTCCCTCTAGAAGAAAGCTTTGCTATAGGTTAGTATTCACCTTAGCTTATAGAACCTATTCCCTGTATATTTACCTCATCTGGCACTCAGGAACTCTTGCTCACTGTAAGAATCTATTGAGCTTTAGATTACCAGAGATCCTTGAGTGAACCTTGTGGAGCCTGAATCGATGCAAAAAGCATTGATTTATTTTCCCAGTGCACTGGGGTCCTCCCAGACCCAAAGTAGAGGCAACAACCACTCGTAGCTTGTTCAGTGAATTTTTATACCGTTTTCAGGGCAACAGACATTAGACACAATGTGATTGGCAGAACATGTGACTTTTTAAACTGATTGGTCTTCAGGGAATGAGGTGGCAAGGACTTCCCTTTTCTGAAATTGGGGAATGTGTCCCCACCCTCAGGTTAGTTCCCAACCTGTAGTCTCAGGAATGTTAATTAGCCTCTCCCTTCTGGAGAGGCAAGTGTTCCATGACCTTCCCAAAGTTCCTGAGCTGACCTTTTCATCACCACACTGACTGGCTTTGGAAGTTTTGCTCCCATCCAAGAGAATTTGCTTTTAGAAAGAGTCTACTATAACTAGTGTAGAATTGCAAGAAACAGTGGAGAAGATCCTTAAGAGATAGAAAAGTCCTTCCTATAAGTAAGTACCCCATTTTAAATCCTGGAGTTTTAGTCTTCTTGCCTATCAGAAAGGATTTAAGAATATATTTCTTTCTGTATAATATGCAAATATTATTTCCAATGCTTCACTCTCTAGAATGCATACAAATCTATCAGCAGTTGACCCTGGATTGTACTTCCAGATGTTGATCAGTTATCATTCCTTGTTCTAGGTGCAACTTGAATCAGTAGGAAAATGACCTGTAAGCAGCTGGAACATCTGGAACAGCATCAAAGATGTAAAATAAATTATTTCTCATGGCTAGGTTTCAGACTAATTCAGATACAAACAAATTCAAGCTGATGACAAACTTACTTGGTGCCTGCTCTTCTGTCTGAAGTGTTGAGTTTCTGCCAGGACACCTAGCATTGCTGAAATGAGAAAGCTAAAGCATCAAATTAGATAGTACTAATATGGTTCCAATATAATCTCCTACCCTATGCCCATGTCAAGTCTTTGCTTGCCTAGGCTCTTGGCTATCATCCCAGGACTTTATTGCATTTTTGTAAAGAGCCAGAACATCTTTGTACTTTAGTTCCCCTATTAGTCTCAAACACAAGCCTCATATCAAAGCAATAAAGAAGGACAGAAGTACCTCTGTCAAAAATCTCACATTGTTCTCTAATTTAAAGTTTTGTTTCTTTGGAATCATAACTGTTATTGAGGTGTGTGGGAGATGTAAAATAAATAAACAAGCCATACCCTGAATTTCAGAAGGTTTAGTCACTCACTGCATCAGGCCATTTTGTAATTGGGTTGGAGATGTTGCTATTGTTTCATGTGTAACTCATTTCCAGGTGGGAGGAATGTTAAATGTGACTTAGTCTCATGGTAGCTGAGTGACAGTTAAGCTTATGGAAAAAATATTGGTCTCCTTCTGGAGATGGCTAGCCTACACTAGATCAACTGTGCTGGTCTCATCTTTGCTAGTTACTCAGTATGTGAGGTTGGAAATATTGCTTGAAAATTTTGGACCTCCATTTGTGTGTGGCTAATATTATGTCAACTTGATATAGGATAGAGTCATCTGAGAGGTAGGACTGTCAATTAAGTAACTGCCTTCATGAGACTGAACTTTAGGAAAACTTGCATGGAATTTTTAAAATTAGTGATTGATGTAGGAATGCCTAGCTCATTGAAGGTGGTGCTACATTTAAGATGGTGGTCTTGGGTTCTTTAAAATATCAGGCAAGCTAAAAGGGATCAAGCCAGTAAGTAGCACCTCTCCATGGCCTCTGCATTATCTTCTGATTCCAGGTTTCTGTCCTGTTTAACATCTTGTCTTGACTTCTTTCAGAGATGGATTATGATATGGAAGTCTAAGCCAAATAAACCATTTACTCTCCAAGTTGGCTTAATTTTACAGTACTAATGACAAATTTCTTCCTTTTGAGTGGGATGTAATAATTCTAATAATCTGACTCTTGTTCCAGGATATGTGTCACTTTTGCTTCTCAGGAATATCTTGCTTTGCTGGTCATTGATGTGACTTGTAGAATTTATACCTAGGTAGAGGTATTGCTTGCTTTTCTCCATTGGCAGGTTACCAGCTCCTTTGGATACCATGAGACCTGGCTTTCAGGAAGGAAACTTAGAAGTCTGTCCAGATTGATTCCTCTCAGTCTGATGTTTGAGGTATATGGTGTCTTCAATGATATTTTAAAGATTGATGGCTAAAATTTGTTGTCAAATTCTAAAACAATTTTAAGACCTTAAGACTTAATGAGAATATATCTAGAAAACATTCTTGGTGAAACTAGTATGCTTCTAAGCATAGTCTCTAGACAGGTTGAAGAATATAGGGTCATGTTTTACAAAGGAAAACAATGTCCTCAGAAAGAGCACAATGGGAACCTTTTCTCTTTGAGTCAGTTCTACTTTCAGGAGCCTTCCATGCAGTAGACAAGAGCTTTTAGATACCTGAGAACAACATTTATTAAGTACTCAGTACCATGTTGGCTATTGTGAGAATTATAGAGCAGGTGAGATATGCCCTTGTAGAGATTATAATCTAGCTAGAGCAACAAGAGTCTACATCACATAATTGTACAAGGATATGAACTCATAAACAGTTAAATATGTATTTTAGGGAAAGTAGGAGCTGAAGTCATAAAATGAAGAAATGGAAAGGGAATGAAGGACAAAATAGAGAACAAAGGAAGAAATGACAAAAGGAAGAAAGATGAGAAAGGGAAGGAATGAAGGAAGACAGGAAGAAAACATTCAAAAGATGTTCAGGATATTTAAATCATGAAAAAAAAAGAACAAGAGACTAGAAATGATAAAAAGTGATGACTGTGTGAAATGACATATGATTAATGAATCTAGTTTTTATAAGCCATATTGCCTTATTGACAATATGACAATGTCATCAGCCATTCACTATGCACACCTGATAACAATTTATGCAATCTATCATCTCTCTACAAGGAAACAAGATCCCTGGATGGACAATCTATACTGACAATGATAAGGATACTTCAAAAGCAGAAGAGCAGATCTAAATGAACAAGACCTAAACCCAATAAATGCTAGTATCAAGTATCAAAGTCAAATTTGGATCAATAATTTAAAATCAAACAGATGAATTTAGGCAAGAGCAAAACCTTCAGTGAAAAAGAATTAATGAGAGATTTTTCTCAAAGACTAGCTAGTCCTCATAACCTGCATTTATGGACTAATAGAAAATGTTCAATTGTCTGACTCAAAGGCTTATGGCTGGGAGTTCTGTAAGAGACCTTTTGATGAATAATGTCTGCTCTCAGTGATCAAATATCCCAGTGCAACATTATTCCTTTAGAGCTTAGACACCAGGGAAGAGTTTATAATGGCTGAGTAAGAAAACCACAGAACTTGAAAGAAACCCAAAATAGTCCTGCAGATAAATTATTCGTACAATGATATTCAGAGAGATCTTTGGGAAGTTTTATTTCCAAGACTGAAAGAAAAAAATAAGAATTAAAATAAAATGTGTTTTAAAACATTAAACTTGTGCTTCAAATATTGATGCTTGAATATTCCTTCTGTATCACTCGAGATAATTGAAAGAACAGGCTTAGGGGGAGAAATAAGTGATTCTAAACCAAAGTTCCATAAGACAAATATCTATTCGGGTAGTCTTATGCACATTTAGGAATCCTTCTTGAAAAATTTCCTCAGAGACTAGTGTTGCTGAGTGGATTCTATTTATGGTACAAGGCTTATGGGGCTCATGGAATTCTCATGGCAATGGTCGCCTGAAGACTAAGTCTAGCTAAAGTGAACAAAGAGTGTACTCAGGGAACTAGTGGCACAAAGCAGACAGGCTTATTACAGAGTTTACAGAGGACAAAGCATGTCATATACAGTTAAATTGCTCCATACAATAATGATCTGGCCTGAATTAAGCAGTCTGACTTTTTTCCTCATGCCTTTAGTTCTTTATTAGTGTATCAGTAAAACAAAGCAAAGGATAGACGTTACGAGCAGACAGCACAATCAGCTGAATTAGCATGTGAATAAAAAGATTCAGATTCTCACTGCACACTTCCAAAATAAATTCCAGATGGTCTGGAGTTTTAAATATAAATAACATAAGCTTGAGTGCATTAGAGTAAATAATTAAATAATTGTCTTACCCTTGATAAAAGAGAACAGCCTAGACACATTCCCAGCAGCACAGCTCATGAGGCAAAGTATTGATCAAGTTGATAAAATTTTCAAGCTGATGGGGCAAATAAATCCACAGACACAATTAAAAGGCAAGTCACAGTCTGGAAAGCACTTTTAAGAGCTTCACTTCCATAATATTAACACGTATCCCTTAATATATATATAGGACAGAGATAAGGGATTGGTGTTCTTAATAATTAAATTGATCATAGAATCCGACAAGAAACCATAACCCAATGGAAAAATTGAAATTATAACCATAATAAATAATATTCATTGGCATTGATAATCAAATAAATACTATTAAAACTGATAAAAAGTTATAATTTTATTTTGAGATTGTATAGGAAAAATATCTAGTGTTGAGAAAAGTATTGGTAAAAAATAGTGCCGTACATACATTGAAAAAGTGGCTAAATTTTGTAGTGTGTGCTATGTGCCAGAGATAATTTAACAGTTTAGTTACATTTTCACACTAAAAATTTAGACTGTTTTGTGACAAATTCTATTAATATACTTGTTTTTAAATTCGGAAACTAAGACAGGATTCAGTAACTAGCCCAGAAGCTTTGAGAAGATGAAGAAGAACAAAGGTCTGCAGAGTCAATGTGAGAAGGCCACAGCCTTACAACTGTCAGTCCATCTGTGTTTAAGGGAAACAAAAATTGATTCTTTCTTTCTGGAAGACAATTTAGTAAAATCCAGTTTAATTTCTAAAGTTGCTAGAGTGCTCACATGGTCTTACCTAGGGATTTATTATGTAGGGATAGTGTGAGAACACCAGATTATATGTGCAGATTCATTTATTGTAGATAAATCATTATAGAATAATCAGCACACAAGGGAGACAGTTATGCTGGGATATCACACAGGTATCTGAAGTGCTGGCACGGAAATATAGTGGTGGTCAAGTTTTGTTCTAGCAGTACTGCGGATACAGTTCACTGTATCCAATTTGTTTGCTATTCCAAAAATTTGTTATAATAGGTCAATAGACCTATTACAAAGCCTCTTATAACAATATTATTCTTATGATTACTTACATTTAAAAATGACCTCTGTGCACTGAATATTTGTGAATAAACACCTATCTCCTTTGTCACAGAGCTTCCATGGAAGAGACAGAATAAAATGGACATCATGTACCACAACAGATGGCAACAGTGACAAAGCAGAGAAGCACACACACTGTCTGAAGTGGCATCAGTGAGAAACACACATTTAGTGTAAGGAAACTAGATATAGTCATGGAATCATTTTCAAGTCTCATATTTAGAACAAAATGCAGAACACAAATTCTGATTCTACTATGCAATAAATAAAAACTTAATTGAATATTATCTAGTAATTGCTAGTTAATGTTATTACTATTAACTATTACTTACAATCCTGGAGGTTGAATGTATGGCTTTATGCATGCCAGGCAAGCTCTCTTACACTGTATCCTCAGCCATAACTAAATATTAATGAATGATAAGATGGCTGTTAGTCTTTTGAAAACCACTGTCTCTGCTTATGTTTCAGGAACATGTGATCTTTTTAGTGACATGTGTAGTATTCATACAGAAGTGGTCTTTTAGAAACCTTAGACAACATTTGAATGGATTTCAAGACAATCAGTATTGAATCAACTTCCTTGACTTTCTCTGTCACAGATCCACATGGATTCTTACAATGCTAACTGACCTCCTAGATATGGAGTTTCCTCTGGACCAGCTGTAAAATGGCAC
The DNA here is from genome assembly GCF_008632895.1 of Mastomys coucha. Classification (NCBI taxonomy): domain Eukaryota; kingdom Metazoa; phylum Chordata; class Mammalia; order Rodentia; family Muridae; genus Mastomys; species Mastomys coucha. Next base: position 3,849,604 of record NW_022196912.1, on the reverse strand, counting down.
ACTGACACTCAGCCACTGGATGACTGCTTTCCATATTCTCTATCTCTCAGGTTTCTCATTCAATGAAAGGTCCCATCTATTAGTGCTTATCTTCACAATCTCCTCACAACTTCTCTTTTCATTAGCATGGCTGTGGCACCAACATAGGCCTCAATTATACCTTCTCTCTCTTTGCCTTCTAGTTGTTATGTATTTAGGTATCTTAGTTTCCATTGCTATGAAGAGACATCATGACAACAGTAAGTCTTACAAAGGACAGCATTTAATTGGGGTTAGTGTATAGTTTCAGAAGTTTATTCGCTTCTCATCATGGTGAGAAGCAAGGCAGCACGGATGCAGATGTGGTGCTGGAGGAGCCAAGAATTTTTTGATCAATGGGCAGCCAGGAGGAGACTGCATATGTTTCACACAGAGTGTAGCTTGAGTATTTAAGACCTCAAAGCCCTGCCTCTACAATGACACTCTTTTTCTAGTGAGGCAACACCTCCCCAGATAAAGCCACACCTTTTAATAGTGCCACTCTCTATGGCCAAGCATTGAAACACATAAATCAATGGGCACCAAACCTATTTAAACCACTACATTCCACTTTTTTCCCCATAGGCTTATAGCCACAACATAACACAAAATGAATTTAGTCCAACTTCAAAAGTCTCAAGAGTCTATCACAGTCTCAGCAATATTTAAAAGTTCAAACTCCAAAGGCTCTTCCAAGATTAAGCAATCTTAACTTCAATCCCTATAAAATCAAAATCAAAAGCAGATCACATACTTCCAATATATTGTGGCACAGGATATATATTATCCTTCTAAAATGTAGGGATGGAAGCACAGTGAGGACCTAAGCAAGACTGAAAACCAGCTGGGCAATCTACAAACTCTGCATCTTCATGTTTGATGTCAAATCACACTTCAGATCTCCAACTTCTTTTTTCTTTGTTGACTATAATACAGTTCTTTCTTTGGGGCTGGTTCTACTCTCTGTAGTAGTTTTACTTGGCAAGTATCCCATGATCCTGGCATCTCTAACTTCTTGGTGTCTCCAAAGCTATTTAGACGTCACTATAACAGCTTCTGGAATACATCTTATGATTTTCTTGGTGGTCAGCACATGGGCCTGGCATCTCCAATTGGTGAGTCTTCTACTGCAACTTGGCTTCACCAATAGCCTCTAATAGCCTCTCTTCATTGTGCCAAACCTCAACTTCCTCACATACTTTCAGTCTTGGACCTTCAACTGCAGTTGAGGCTGCACCTTCAACAGTGGCCTTTCCTGTCCTCTCACTGTGCCAAGCTTCAACTGCTCTCCATAACCCCTTCTTGTCTTCAAAATGAGTACTACCTCGGTGACTCTCACACATTACCAAATCTGGCTACCAGCACAAGGTACAACCTTGTCCACCTTGCACAGCGGCCTTTCTGGGCCTCCATACAAGGATACTTGTGACAAATTCAGACCCTCAACAACTTTCCTTAGTCACAGAGGGAAGTCACATCCTTGATTCTAAAGCTAGAGCAATGTGTGTGAAATTTGGCCACTATGCTTCCGGATCTGGATTAAAGGCATGTTTTGAACCTGAACAAAAACTTGTGTCCTACAGTTTCATGATCCAAACCAAAAGCTTGCTGTCTTTCTGCTTCTCAATCCAGATCACATGTGTGCCCTCCATTTATGGATTATAGTTGATCCCAGATCTAGTCAAGTTGACAATGTCGAATAGCCATGACAATCCACCCTTGTTAACTTTATACACAATTATCTCTTTATGTCCAAATTAAAACAATAACCAGGTCTTAATAATGCCTAACATGATATAACTATCCTTCATATAATTGCAAGCACATCGTAAATATAGAATATGTCGTGGCAATGTCCCTCGAGGAACACCCTTTCCACAAGATGGAATCTTATCTGGATGGGATTTTGTCCCAAAGTCACCACTCCCTTAATTCCATTTATTATCCTTAAACACAAAATTCAGCTGGATTCCACTTCCTTGTGTCCCTTTAATTCTTGAACCATACATTTTGTAATTTTTTTTTCTGTGAAGTCTGCTCTATTTGCAAAACACTCTCTTCATGAAAGACAAAACTGGGCTGTTTTGAGATTTCCTTTTCCAATGCAATCAATTTAAATCTCTTCACCTTAGCCTCAGGCAGATTCTCTGAACAAGGACAAAAAGCAGCCACACTCTTAACTAATATTACAAAAATTAAATATAAGCAACATACTAAAATTCTCCTCTGAAAGCTCTTGAACCAGTACCCCCCTGTCCCCAATTCAAATCCCCATCAAGACTATTGTCTTTTACCTTCCTACTCAGTTGGTTCATTAAATCCTATCTAAAGAATTCCACTGTTTTCCTAAGCCAAAGTCCCCAAATTACATTGCTCCAAACAAAAACATGCTCAGACCTATTATATCACTTCCCTATTCCTGGTACCAAGTTCTCTCTCTGTCAGAACTTCCATTGTTATGAGGAGTCATCATTACCATAGTAACTTAAAAAGCACAACATTTATTTGGGACTCTCATGTAGTTTCAGAGGTTTAGTCCATTATCATCATGGTGGAAAGCATGGCAGCATCTAGGCAGATATTTTACTGGAGAAGGAGCTAAGAGTTCTACATCTCAATCCACAGGTAGCCAGGATTTTTCCGAGGATAATTATCACATTAGGTGGATAGTTTATGTACATGTAGAGTACAAAGGATAGTTATATCATGCTAGCATACTAAGCTATACATGCTATATCATACTAAGCAGATTACTGGATGTTTTTCCACACTGGGTTTAGCTTTTAAGACCTCAAAGCAGTACCTGCACAGTGACTCACTTCTAACAAGGCCTCACCTCCTTCAATTAAGGCCACATCTCCTAATTGTGTACTCCCTATGGCCAAGCATTCAAACACATGAATCCATGGGGGGCCAAACCTATTTAAACCACCACACTAGGGAAGTGCCACCAGCTCTGGTTAATAGCTCGATGTTAAGCAAACTCCATCAGATTGTTGCTGTAGTCATGAGCTTTCAATGTCACCTTCATTTTTCTTAAAGGAAATACAAATCATTCAGCCTGACATCCATGTGTCCTTTCATTTGTACATATTTGACAGCCCATCTAGGAAAACTACTGCAGTGCTTACCCAATCATGTGTCTTCCCCTTATTATTCAGTTCCTTGTAGTTAAGAAGACCATATGACTTGTTGTAGTTAATTAGTTCTTCACAGAAAATAAAAGCGTTACTTCGGTTCCCCAATGTAGACAAGCATGGTGAATTCTTTACAGTTTTTATTCTTCTCCTGAAGCACCAAGAGAAGTTTCATGTTTTCAACTGTGTAGCTACATTGAGGACTTTGAGTCTCAATTGGTCTTTGACAAGATGCAGTATGAACAAGTGTACCTTTGAGGTATTGCCATGTTTAAAATGAATTCATTACTATAGATAACAACTACTGTTGGTTAAAGTCTCAACGGCATCTCCAAGCTGAGCTCTTCTCTCTCCCCCTTCCTTTCCCTTCTCTTCTTTTGGTTATTTTTACGACTACTATGACTATGACTACAACTACAACTATGACTACTACTATTAATACTATTTTTGCAACAGGGTCTCATGTAGTCCAGGCTGACTTTGAACTCTTGATCCTTTGGTCTCTACCTTCCAAATTCTGGGATCACAGGAAGGTGCCTGTGATAATTTTGCTCTTGTATTTCTCTTCCTTGGGAACTTCCTTCTTTGAACAATTACTTCTTCTACTCTGTATTTACTCTTTACTGATATTTCACTTGTGAACCTATATAGGTACTTCTTATTTGTCAATTCAAATGTAACTAAATTTATTTTGCTGTTACGAACTCTATCTCATCTTTTTTTTTTATTGTCATTGTGATTTTCTTCTATCTATTGAAAGCTGGACCTTCAGAAGTCCCGAAGTCTACTTATGCATTCAACCAATATAGTCCATTTACCTTAACAGCTTTCTGAAAAATACTTGTTTCACTGAGCTTTCAGCTCAGAGTATATAATGCAATTTAACATTTTCTACTGTAATGGGTAAAGAAAAACCATTTTTAGGTATTTGAGTGACTAATATCTATATGATGAGTTTTTACATAGATTCCTTTCAGTTCCTTTTTCTGGTTCTAGCATGAAATGGCAAACCATTTTTTCACTAATGTCTTCACGGAGCCTAGCTCATTGCTTGGGACAAAATTAACTGCGAGATAACATGTCAGCGAATTAGGGAAGATTCAGTATATAAAATATTACCATATTAAAAATTAAGTTAGTCAAGACTTAATTGCCATGAGACCTCTAGAACTGACAAAGCCCTTGGAATATAAAATGAGAGAATTTGGAAGTTAACGTAACAATTTCAGAATAAAAAAAAAAATGAAAACTAAAGTTGAGAGAAATTACTATACTTTGTAAAGAGGTCACATATGTATTTTATCAGCTGAAAGTTAGCCTGGTATTATCCTCACTTAGAGATGAAGAACTAACAGAAAGGCTAGCCAGCCTGTACAAGGTCAAAGAGCCCTGTCAAACCTTGGCTCTAAAGTCTGCTAACATCTGGGTTACTGCCCAGTGTTCTGCATTATTGCCTTTCCTTTATTTAAGTTCAGGACAAGCAACATCTTTGGTGCCACCATGCAAGTAATGTGTCATCCTGGTGTCAGCCGCTAGGTGAGAGCTGAGGAAGTCTAATATATGCATACACATACATATGTACACACCTCTTTCAGCTTGGGCCATAATAGCATTAATCTTATGTTCATTACTGGCAGATGCTGAATCCTTCCCTATCAGTGTTTATGTTTAAGAATAAGTCAGTATACACACTCTGTAATTGAATGTCAAGAAATATGAAAATATATTGTTTTACTGCTACTGTTTATTGATTTATCATAGTGATTTATTGGGAATGGACATGCATCACAACAAATCACCTTGCTGACACCATCAGCTGCCTTAACTAGGCTTTCAGTTCACGACATTAAAGGTAATGGATGGAGATTATTTTACAGTAATGGGTTTAATCAGCGTTTTGAATGACTTAGCAGGCATGTCAGAGCAGAGCCAGCTCATCGTTCATCAAGACAGCATTTTGTTTACAAACATCATCTATAATTCATTTGATTGTTGACAATCATCAGCAAATACCTCTCAGGCGAGTTTTCATCAGGGATGGAAATATACACAGCTGCTGCAGTCTAAGTCCCTCCTTTAAGGCAGCCTGAGCAGACAAGGGTCAGGAAGAATAGACTTGCCTTAGGACTGATATCAGAGCTGGACTTCTGGGCTTCTGGCTTCTTAGGAATAGAATAATGCCTAGTCTCATCTTATCAATCTTTGACTAGAAGGTACCTTGAGTAAGCCAGGGAGACTGCAGATCCAAAGTCTATCAACAAGTGAAAACAAGAGACACAGGACCTTGCTGCTTAAATTTGTACATCTGGACTAAATTCATGGTCTTGTCCTCCAGAAGGCGCAGTAGGATCCTGAGCTGCTACTCAGGTGTGTTAAGACAGAGATGCTGACCCACAGGGAAGCAGGTGTCTGTTTTTATAACAGATTCTAGACATTCCTACTGGGAAGGTTAGGTAACTCTAAGATCTTCAGTAGCCCTTTGAGCATGTGAAATTTCTCTCCAGAAAAAAAAATATATATTGGAAGCATTTTATGCATGGTATTAATGAGTTTAGAAACTGTTTGAATATTAAGCAGTAAGATAAGGCCAGAACCTTGCACTTTGGAGTCAGCATTCTTTGGTGTCCTAGTTTGTTTCCCTGTTGCTGTGAAAAAAAACCACAGACCAAAACAGCTTAGGGAGGAAAGAGTTTGTTCAGCTTACAGAATGTACTTCATTACTAAGTAATTCAGGGGTGGAACTCCAGACAGGAAACTTGAAGGCAGGTATTGAAGCAGTAACCATGGAGGAACAATGCATATTGGCATACTTCCCGTGGCTTGTTTAAGTACCTTTCTTATAAAACCCAGGTCTAACTAGCCATGGACAGCACCACCCACAGTGAGCTAGGCCTAACCCCATCCATCAGTAATCAAGAAAAATGCTCCATCAGACATATTCCCAGAGCAGTCTGAGGGTGTAAATGAAGTTCCCTCTTATCAAGTAACTCCAGTTGACAGAAACTGATCAGCACATTTGGCTAGCATGTCAGCTCTGCCTGACACTAGTTATTAGCTCTTGGGTACACTAAACACTCTACAGTGTCATCAATAGGTTGGAATAATGCATATGTCTCATGGAGAGTATAAACATTAAGTGAATTGGCATGATAAAGTAATTAGCACCATGTTCTGGACAACGTATACATAGAGAAAGCATTGGATAATGATAATAATAATTGCATGTATCTTATGTGTTTTATTATTACTCATAAATTCAGTCTCAGAACAATCTTATTATAGGGAAAGGAAACCATAGCAAGCAATTTAAGTAGAAACAAAGGTTTAATGGAAATAGAGTTCCTAGTCTAAAATGAAGAGGCAGGCTTCAACATGTATGTACTGCTTGGCATTCTACGCAGCACAGACCTCTGGCATTGTCAAGTTCTCAGAGATTCAGGTGCCTCCAGTCTCCAGTAGGAGGCAGTGGTGCCATCTGGACGTGACTACACCTATAGGTGGGCATCAGTACCCAAATTAGGCAAGATACCCAGTAGGAGTGGGACATCTGGAGGAGGCATGGCCAAGTAGTTTCAGGAGCATACGTCCAGTAATTCAGTGTTGACCAAAACAAAAGGAAGACAGACAAGGAAGCCTTTCATTATGGGTATGTGTAGGCTCTATTGCCCTAGAACTTGAGATTATTTTTTTATGAGAGAAAGCATATATCACTAAAGACTGGAAACGTGTTTCTACTAAGAATTTTCCTGGTAACATGATACATACATATACATATCTATTCAACCCAGACAGGTAACCCACAACAGACCACAGTATAAATACCACCAAAGTCCAAACTGGTGAATCAATGAGTATTACTGGGGTTACTTATAAGAGCTGAAATGACTTAAAGACAGTTGTAACACGAACACTGTTGGTGACAACTCACAAAATCTGGGAAACTGGAGTCCATTTCATGGCTGCAGGCAGTTCATCAGGTTGGAGCATGATCCCTTTCCAAGTGACTCAGTTGTCCTAAACCTCTTCCAGGCAGTTTGACTGGCTTCTGAATCTTTGTTGCTCTTTGGCTTGCTTACTCTGAGAGGGAAGGCCCTAGTGGACTTGATGGGTTTCAGGGACTTTCTGAAGCTATTTTAAGTTGCTTATGGTCCTACTTATGGAATTTCCTTTGGGGATACATTGTTTCAATCTCTGAGGAAACTGTTATGCAACAAAACTCTAAATTGGCAGGAAAAGCAGTGAGAATCAGAGAAAGTCTGGTCATACAGTTGTTAAAGAACATCCTTGGCAAAGTTGTTTTCCATCTCTTGGACTCAATTTTCTCATTCTTCCTTTGTAAACTGATGTAATAATGATAGATGCTAGTGGACACTAAATAAATCTTCTGATAGCTTTTACCAAAATACATAGTTTTACCCTTAAAGGATCTTTATAGAAGAATCCTACTGTGGTTTGCTAAAAACATTAGGCTAGTTATGGAAAATAAAGTAGCATGCAATGTATGGATATCTATATAAACTCTTCATGCCATACTAATTGATAATTATTCCATTTTTGATAATTATAGATTAAACAATTTCTGATTTATCACTTCTGCAATTCTACAAAGATTTGCTGCATGAGTTAAATTCATATAACATGGAGTTTCCTTGTATATATTAACCTTTTTTTTTTTGTCTGCATTTTCCAACCATACAAACTCTTAGGGGAAATAAGACCTCTTAGTTAGGTACTGAAGGAGAGATATTAGCAAAGGAGACCACTCTCAGGCACATTAAGAAATTTACATAAATATTACAATAGGCATTCATCAGTAACAGTGGGAACCACACTCTTCTTTTGTAAATTTTATTCCATTTTTAAGTTTAATATATCTTATTTCTCCCTTTCTCTTTCTTTTTCTCAACCTCTACTTTTTAAGAAAATTCTGGTGGTCTTCTGTTTTTCTGTTTTTGTTTGGTTTGGTTAGACTTGTATATGCCCAGAATAGCCTCAAACTCGTTGATCATCTTGCCACAGCCTCTGTAGTACTTGGAGCAGAATCGTGTAAGCCCCCTCACAATTTATCATGATTTTCATATATTAATCTATTTAATCATTACATGCCAAGGACTATCCATGTTCTGTATGGGAGTCCCTGGGACGAGGATCCTTGAAGGTTAGGTGGGTAAGGATTCTGCAGTGAAAAAACAGAAACAAACACAGAGGTAGTTTGAATCTGAGTCTCTTTTGCAGCTCTCAATCAAGGGTTTTTATATATAAAGAAATAATTATTACAACTCTGAGAAGATGTGTTCAATGAAGCAGTCATGGATAGGACAGATATCATCATAGTCATTTGGCACAGTAAAGCACAAAAATCATCCAAGGCTAGCGACATAATTCCAGGAGCCAGGTTAATAAATTTTTATGGTCAGTTATTATTTAACATCTAGTAACTGCTCTTTTTGTGAATCTTAAAAACATAAACATAAACTATTTTAATTCTTTTTATTTAAAGTTTTCTAGAACAATATGCCAAAGCCTACTTTTGATGACACACCTGTAGCCATATGAAATTTTATTATTGGGAAAGTTTTTGTCTACCAATACTATCTTATAAATGATTTATAAAGTGAAGCACTGGTTTCCTCAGAGATAATGTCATGGCTAGTGCCCCCATCTCAAGGGATAGTCACATACCCATTATTCTCACTTAAGATCTTAGCCTAGGCCGTCAGGTACATCTCATAAGTAAGAAAAAGAATAAAAGAAGATGAAACAGACAAATTGTCATGAGAACTACCACTCAATATTTTTTCTCCAGGTAAGAGTTCCACACTCAGTTCCAGGAGACCTCCTTCTTTTGAATTCTACTGCCTCAGTCTGTAGAACTTGTCACACAGATCCTACTGGAGTTGGTGTGGCAATTACAACAAGTTTGAGCTATGGTTTTGTATTTTTTATCACCTTATAGATTTTAAACCCTTAAGAACCAAATCCCCTCTGTTCCTCTGTGCCTTAATCATAATCAGATAGCTGATAAAAAAAGACTCTTACTGTTCTCTGCTTGGAAATGATTATTGGGTTCTGAATCAAACTCCATACACAGGATTCTGTATGTGAACCCTCTTTATTGCTGAAGGGAGAGGGAAAGTAGGTAAATAGGTAGGGCTAGAAAATCACAAAAAGTATTGCCCTAAATGTCAGAGCCTGTGCTACTGAAGGCAAGTTTGTCGACCACACAATTTGCTTGAGTCCAGGCTCTGCTCTTGAACCTGGCAGACCCATGGATATGCAGACTTCGGGATGCTTGAGAGTAACCATTATGTCATGGAAGAATCAGAAAAATAGACACACACATTGAACCCCAGGGAGTGGCAGTGATTTAAGTAAACAAACAAACAAACAAAAAACAAAAAGAAAACCACCACCACCACCAACAACAACAAAAAACTCTTAAAAAGTAAGACATGCCCACAATAGTTGTTTATGGTCTAGAAAACATCACTGAGGCAGCATAGTCAATAACACACATTTGATTAGATCAACTGTTCTTTTCCCTTGCTTTATCATCTATAAAAAGCTAGAAAATCCTCAGACTTAGTCAATGTAAATAAAAGAGAGAGTCATTCAGGAGAGGTCTCTTACTTCTGAAATAGCCCTATTTCTTCCTATTTCCATTGTGCATCAAGAGCTGTCTGTCTCCATTCTGGCTCCAGGAAATGTTAACATATATGCCTTTTCTCTGACCAAACCATCTTCTCTCAACCCCATATGACAGGCCGGGCCCTCAGGAAAGAGACAGAAGGAAGGAAGAAGAGAGGTCTCTACTATGAGTTGGTTCAATTTTTCACAGGTAAGAGGTACAGCTGTAGAATTGAGACTTCATTTGCTGAACTGTATGACCTTCACAACCTCTAGAAGTACACATCTACTTGACACCAGCGTGTGCCATTTAGAACAAGAATCTTCCCTTGTGGAAAACTAGCATCACACTTGGGAGAAAAACTGCATACTGGCAACCAGAAAATAAATATACATGGTTTCCCCAAAGTCAAGGATGGAACTCCAGAGTGCTCTTTATTTACAAACCTGTAAGTACTTGAGTAACAATGAAGGTTTCCTCCAGTAAAGATGGGGGTGGCAGAGTCTGCAGGAGAGACATTCACTCTTAAATGTGCACTGTGGTAGGCCCAAAGGTCCAACTGACTCTATAGTTTTTACATTCAACTGTGGAGTGTGTGTGTGTGTGTGTGCACAAACACACATGTAGTGAATGTGAACATACATGTATAGTGTGGACTTGAGAGGTTAACTTGCTGCACCTGGTTCTCTTCTTCTACTACATAGATCCTGGGATCAAACTCTGTCAAGGCTTGAGTACAAATTCCTTAAACCACTAAGCCAGTGTTTCTTAACCTGTGAGTTGCCACCCCTTTGCAGATTGAATGACCCTTTTACAGGAGCTACTTAAGACAATCAAAACCACCAGATATTTACATTATAGTTCATAATGGTAGCCACATTACAGTTATGAAATAGCAATAAAAATAATTTTGTGTTTGGGGATCACCACAACATGAGGAACTGTATTAAAAGGTGAAAGGGACAAGTGGTAGAGCAACTGGGACAGGATCCTCTCAACCTCCATCTACATCTAGGAGTGACAGCAGCGGTAGATCGGCAGCCCTCTCTGCCCCTTTCCTGCAAGCACAGAGCCAGCCTTCAGGGAGAGCTTTAACCCAGGGACTCGGGTACGCTCCACCATTTTCTCTCAGGTGACTTTCTAAGGTGGCACCAGCCAGGAGGCACAGGCTTCACAAGTGGCAGAGTAGCCGGGTCAGTATCCTTTCTAACTCAGACCACACTTAGGAGGGACAACAGATCCATAGCCCTCTCTGCAACTTTCCTTCAAGTGGAGATCCTGTTTACAGGGTGTGTTCTGACCCCAGGACTCAGGACAGACAACTGATCCACAGCCATCTGTGCCTGGGTTTTACCAGAGGAGAGCTGATCTTCCCAGAAGTGCTGACACAGGCTTACAGACCCACAGGAGGAACAAGCTCTAGTCAGAGACAGCAAGAACATCTAACACCAGAGATCAACAGATGGCGAAAGGCAAACACAAGAATCTTACCAACAGAAACCAAGACTACTTGGCTTCATCAGAACCTAGTACTCCCACCACAGCAAGTCCTGGATATCCCAAAACACCTGAGAGGCAAGATTTGGATCTAAAATCATATCTCACTATGGTGCTAGGGGAATTTAAGAAGAACATGAATAACTCCCTTAAAGAAATACAGGAGAACACCAGTAAAGAGGTACAAGTCCTTAAAGAGGAAACAAAAAAAAATCCCTTAAAGAATTACAGGAGATCACAAGTAAACAAGTAGAAGCCCTTAAAGAGGAAACACAAAAATCCCTTAAGGAATTACAGGAAAGCACAAACAAACAGGTGAAAGAAGTGAGCAAAACCATCAAGGACCTAAAAATAGAAGTAGAAACTGTTAAGAAATCACAAAGAGAGACAACTCTGGAGTTAGAAATCTTAGGAAAGAAGTCAGGAAACATAGATGTAAGCATCACCAACAGAATACAAGAGATTGAAGAGAGAAACTCAGGGGCAGAAGATACCATAGAAAACATTGACACAACTGTCAAAGAAAATGCAAAATGCAAAAAGTTGCTGACCCAAAACATCTGGGAAATCCAAGACACAATGAGAAGACCAAACCTAAGGATAATAGGAATAGAAGAGAGTGAAGACCTCCGACTTAAAGGGCCAGTAAATATCTTCAACAAAATTATAGAAGAAAACTTCCCTAACCTAAAGAAAGAGATGCCCATGAACATACAAGAAGCCTATAGAACTCCAAATAGACTGGACCAGAAAAGAAATTACTCCTGCCACATAATAGTCAAAACACCAAGAGCACAAAGCAAAGAAAGAATACTAAAAGCAGTAAGGGAAAAAGGCCGAGTAACCTATAAAGGCAAACCTATCAGAATTACACCAGACTTCTCACCAGAGATTATGAAAGCTAGAAGATCCTGGGCAGATGTCATACAGACCCAAAGAGAAAACAAATGCCAGCCCAGACTACTATACCCAGCAAAACTCTCAATCACCATAGATGGAAAACAAAGTTTTTCATGACAAAACCAAATTTACACAATATATTTCCACAAATCCAGCCCTTCAAAAGGTAATATATGGAAAACTCCAATACAAGGAGGGGAACTACATCTCTGAAAAAGCAAAAATGTAATCTTCCAACAAAACTAAAAGAAGATAGCCACATGAATGGAATTCCAACTCTAACAGGAAGCAATAATTACTTTTCCTTAATATCTATTAACACCAATGGACTAAATTCCCCAATAAAAAGACATAGACTATCAGATTGGGTATGTAAACAGGACCCAACATTTTGCTGCATACAGGAAACCCACCTCAGTGACAAAGACAGACACTACCTCAGAATAAAAGGCTGGAAAACAATTCTCCAAGCCAATGGCCCCAAGAAAAAAGCTGGAGTAGCCATTCTAATATCAAATAAAATTAACTTCACCCTAAAGTGATCAAAAAAGATAAGGAGGGACACTTCATATTCATCAAAGATTGATCTACCAAGATGAACTCTCAATTCTGAACCTCTGTGCTCCAAATCAAAGAGCATCTACATTCATAAAAGAAACTTTACTAAAGCTCAAAGCACACATTGCACCGCACACAAAAATAGTGGGAGATTTCAATACCCTTCCCTCTGCAATGGACAGATCATGGAAACATAAACTCAACAAAGACAAAATGAGACTAACAAAAGTTATGAAACAGATGGACTTAACAGATATCTATAGAAATTTTTATCCTAAAACCAAAGGATTTACCTTCTTCTCAGCACCTCATGGTACCTTCTCCAAAATTGACCATATAATTGGTCACAAATCAGGACTCAACAGATACAAGAAGATTGGAATAATTCCTTGTATCCTATCAGATCACCATGGACTAAGGCTGCTCCTCAATAACAACATAAACAATAGAATGCCCACATACACGTGGAAGCTTAACAACACTCTACTCAATGATAACTTGGTCAAGGAAGAAATAAAGAAAGAAATTAAAGACTTTCTAGAGTTTAATGAAAATGAAGCTACAACATACCCAAACGTTTGGGACACAATGAAAGCAGTCCTAAGAGGAAAACTCATAGGTTTAAGTGCCTCCAAAAAGAAACTAGAGAGCACATACACAAGCAATTTGTCAGCACATCTGAAAGCTCTAGGAAAAAAAGAAGCAAATTCACCCAAGAGGAGTCAAAGGCAGGAAATAATCAAACTCAGGCCTGAAATCAACAAAATGGAAACAAAAAGAACTATACAAAGAATCAACCAAACCAGGAACTTGTTTCTTGAGAAAATCAACAAAATAGATAAACCCTTAGCCAGAATAACTAGAGCGCACTGAGACAGTATCTTAATTAACAAGACCAGAAATGAAAAAGGAGACATAACAACAGACACTGAGGAAATCCAAAAAAATCAGGAGAACCTACTACAAATGCCTATACTCAACAAAACTGGAAAACCTGGATGAAATGGATAATTTTCTAGACAGATACCAGGTACCAAAGTTAAATCAAGATCAGATCAATGATCTAAACAGTCCCATATCTGCTAGTGAAATAGAAATAGTCATTAATAGTCTCTCAACCAAAAAACATACCCAGGACCAGATGGGATTAGTGCAGAGTTTTATCAGACCTTCAAAAAACACCTAATACCAATACTCCTCAAACTATTCGACAAAATTGAAGCAGAAGGTACTTTACCCAGTTAGTTCTATGAAGCCACAATTACTCTTATACCTAAACCACACAGAGACATAATGAAGAAAGAAAACTTAAGACCAATTTCCCTTATGAATATCGATGCAAAAATACTCAATAAAATTCTTACAAACAAAATCCAAGAAGACATCAAAACGATCATCTACCATGATCAAGTAGGCTGCATCCCAGGGATGCAGGGATGGTTCAATATATGGAAATCCATTAATGTAATCCACTATATAAACAAACTCAAATAAAAAACCATATGATCATCTCATTAGATACTGAGAAAGCATTTGACAGAATCCAACATCCTTTCATGATAAAAGTTTTGGAAAATCAGGAATTCAAGGCCCATACTTAAACATAGTGAAAGCAATATACAGCAAACCAGTAGCCAACATCAAACAAAATGGAGAGAAACTTGAAGCAATCCCACTAAAATCAGGGACTAGACAAGTCTACCCATTCTCTCCCTACCTATTCAATATTGTACTTGAAGTCCTAGCCAGAGCAATTAGACAACAAAAGGAGATCAAAGGGATATGAATTGGAAAGGAAGAAGTCAAATTATCACTATTTGCTGATGATATGATAGTATAGTTAAGTGAACTCAAAAATTCCACAGGAGAGCTCCTAAACCTGAAAAACAACTTCAGCAAAGTAGCTCGATATAAAATTAACTCAAACAAATCAGTGGTCTTCCTCTACGCAAAGGATAAACAGGCTGAGATAGAAATTAGGGAAACAACACCCTTCTCAATAGTTACAAATAATGTAAAATACCTTGATGTAACTCTAACTAAGCAAGTAAAAGTTCTGTTTGACAAGAACTTCAAGTCTCTGAAGAAGGAAATAGAAGAAGATCTCAGAAGATGAAAAGATCTCCCGTGCTTGTGGATTGGCAGGATTAATATAGTAAAAATGGACATTTACCGAAGGAAATCTACAGATTCAATGCAATCCCCATCAAAATTCCAACTCAATTCTTCATAGACTTACAAAGAGCAATTTACAAATTCATCTGGAATAACAAAAAACCCAGGATAGCCAAAACTATTCTCAACATTAAAGGAACCTCTGGTGGAATTACCATCCCGGAACTTAAGCTGTACTACAGAGCAATTGTGATAAAAACTGCATGGTATTGGTGCAGTGACAGGCAGGTAGATCAATGGAACAGAACTGAAGACCCAGAAATGAACCCACACACCTTTGGTCACTTGATCTTTGACAAAGGAGCTAAAACCATACAGTAGAAAAAAAGACAGCATTTTCAACAGATGGTGCTGGCTCAACTGGCAGTTATCATGTAGAAAAATGCAAATTGTTCCATTCTTATCTCCTTGTACGAAGCTCAAGTCCAAGTGGATCAAGGACCTCCACATTAAACCAGATACACTGAAACTAATAGAAAACAAGGAGGGGAAGAGCCTCGAGCACATAGGCACAGGGGAAAATATCCTGAATAGAATGCCAATAGCTTTTTCTCTAAGATCAAGAATTGACAAATGGGAACTCATAAAGTTGCAAAGCTTCTGTAAGGCAAAATACACTGTCAATAGGACAAAATGGCAACCAAAAAATTGGGAAAAGATCTTTACCAATCCTATATCTGATAGAGGGCTAATATCCAATATATACAAAGAACTCAAGAAGTTAGACTCCAGAGAACCAAATAACCCTATTAAAAATGGGGTACAGAGCTAAACAAAGAATTCTCAACTGATGAATACTGAATGACTGGAAGCACCTAAGAAATGTTCAACATCCTTAGTCATCTGGGAAATGCAAATCAGAACAACCCTGAGATTCTACCCCACACCCATCAGAATGGCTAGGATAAAAAACTCAGGTGACAGATGCTGGAGAGGTTGTGGAGAAAGAGGAACACTACTTCATTGCTGGTAGGAATGCAAGCTGGTACAACCACTCTGGAAATCAGTCTGGCAGTTCCTCCAGAAATTGGACATAGTTCTACGAGAGGACCCAGCTATACCACTCCTGGGTATATACCCAGAAGATGCTGCAACATGTAATAAGGACACCTGCTCCACCATGTTCATAGCAGTCTTATTTATGATAGCCAGAAACTGGAAATATCCCAGATGTCCCTCAACAGAGGAATGGATACAGAAATTGTGGTATATCTACACAATGGAGTACTACTCAGCTTTTAAAAAGAATGAATTTATGAAATTCTTCGGGAATTGGATGGATCTGGAGAATATCATCCTGAGTGAGGTAACCCAATCACAAAAGAACACACATGGTATGTACCCTCTGATAAGTGGTTATTAGCCCAAAATTCAGAATACTCCAAGTACAATCCACAAACCACAAGAAAGTCAAAAAGAAGGAAGACCAAAAGGTGGACACGTCATTCCTTCTTAAAAGGGGGAACAAAATACAAATAGAAGGAGTTGCAGAGACTAACTATGGAGCAGAGACTGAAGGAAGGACACTCTAGCCTGATATATCTCTCTCCTGAGAGGCTCTGATAGTACCCGACTAATAGAGAACTAGAGATTCACAGCCATCCATTGAACTGAGTACAGAGTCCCCAATGAAGGAGTTAGAGGAAGGACCAAAGGAGCTGAAGTGTTTGCAGCCCCTTAGGACGAACAACAATATGAACTAACTAGTACCCTCAGAGTTCCCAGAGACTAAACTACCAACCATGGAGTACACATGGTGGGACTGATTGCTCCGTCAGCATGTGTATAGTTGAGGATGGACAAGTTGGTCGTCAAGGGGAGGAGAGGCCCTTGGCCCTGGAAGGTTCTGTGCCCCAGTGTAGGGGAAGCCAGGGCCAGTAAGCAGGAGAGGGTGGGGTGGTGAGCAGGGGGACGGGGGAGGGAACAGGGGTTTGTTCTTGTTGTTGTTTTTGAGTTTTTTTTTTTTTTTTGGAGGAGAAACTGGGAAAGGAGAATCATATGATATGTAAATAAAGAAAATATCTAATAAAAAATACAAAAAAAAAGGTGAAAGGATAAGAATGTTGAAAACCATGGCACTTGCCATCCTTGGTGTATATCCACAACTTATTTGAACTAACTTGGGATCTTTAATAGAAAAAACATATGACACATTTTCATTGTAGAATTTTCAGTTCATATAAAAAATAGATATTTGTAATCTCACTTTTCCCCTTTTCTAGATGAATTAATCTTTTGATTTACCTCTGTCCCACTGTGTGCATTATAATGTGAGGTTCTTAGGTGTGCACCCAGGAGGCATACAATCTGTGTCTGAGTCTGTATATTCTGACAGTCATTGAGTCATCTGTCCTAGAATACATAAGCTCTAGTGAAAGCCTTTGTCATACTGGCTGTCAAATTAGCCATCTGACTTGCTTTGGCTAATAAGAAACATTCAATTAGAAGCCTTGATCAGGTTGTTGCTTAGCTTCCTTGAGGTTAAAAGACCACATTTATTGAGAAACAGTCATCACATTTATACCAAATGAAGCATGCCCTGGTTGGCCTGGGAGCCACATGACCCAACATTGAATCATAAATGGTTCCAGAAGAACATGGCAGGATTTCTTAACAACCCAAAATTTATGATGTATATTGTTACTTTAAAACACTAAATAAAACACTAAATAAACCAGGGTACAATTGATAAGAGTTTTATAAACCTAATTTCTCAATGTACTGTGCTCAGTTTTATATGTTCTTAATCAGAATTCAGGAAACAAATTCAATTACCATACTTTGACCATATTGCATTTAAACATATGCAATTATTATTTTGACTAGGGCCTTAATTGTTTGGCATGCTTATAATTCATTTTTAATACTCAATTGATGATTCTTTAATGATTTTCTATATGTGACTCAGGGAATATGAACAAATATTTAAGCATGTTTATGTATCACTATATCCTCAGTGAGAAGAATGCATATTCATTAACAAGCTCTTATATTATGCCTACAAATAGTTGATTATTTGAAGTATTTGTTGAACAAGAAATGTATAGATATACTTTATAAATAAATTAGAAAAATGGCATTAAAGCGCTAGAACCAGAGTCCTTGCATTCAGAAGCTCCTGAGAACATCTGGTATAGGTAGTCCCTCTTTCTCTGCCTTGCACTTTCCTGCTGTCTTGAACAACAAGGAGATGGATATTTCCTTTGAATTCAGTATTGCTGTTGTCAAACCTGATGTTCCATGTTTACAGCCCAAGTGGGAGGCCACAGATAGCTAGACTGGTGAGTACATCTATAGTGTACTGACAGTTCACTATGCTTATGATCCACTAAAATGCATAAGCTCATGAAGTAGTAGTCTATATTGCCTCACTTCATAATCTAACTGTATTCTGAGCTTTGTGAAAAGAAATATTTGAAGACACTCTATTGTTTTAAGGTTTTTGATTCTTACTTTCAACATGTAGATAAGAATAATTCAGAGAGCACTACACTAATACATTACTATCCTTCACCAGAACTGAGTATTCAATTTCAGTTTGAACTGAAATGTTTTTAAAAAGGTAAAGGAATCAAGATAACAATTTCTTTTCCCATTAACCTCAAGGGCACCTTCTTTTGTGTTTAGTTTTCTTTGAATAAGGGCACTATATTGTAATCTTCATTTTTTAATTAGGGTTTAAAGCATATTTTATCTCCCAGTTAAAGCATCTTATTCATGTAGAACAGAGAAAATGACCAAACTTAACGATATCAGCTTCCGACTGAAGCCATGGATCTAAGCTATTAGGTAATACCATCTAAGATATATCAAATCTGCAAAAGATACTAATGTAGTTTCAAAATTTCCCCGAACAGGGCATCTTATCTTCTTTTCATGGTTAGTTGACAGGATTACCTCTCATCTAGTTTTATTTTTATTATTTATTTATTTATGGGTTTTTTGAGACAGAGTTTATCTGTATAGCCTGTAAACCAGGCTGGCCTCGAACTCAGAAATTCACCTGCCTCTGCCTCCCAAGTGCTGGGATTAAAGGCATGTGCTACCACTTCCCAGCTTCTCATCTAGTTTTAATTCCCTTACATTGTCCCTTTCCAAGTCTGGGGAGAATTCATGAAAGAATTATTTCCCAAATTATTTGAACACTATCTCCAGCCTGACAAAAGGATACTTTTCTCCTCCATTTTTACAGGTACCAAACAACTTAGGAGGAAAATGCTCTGAGGAGAATATTTGTAGAGTCAACATCCAATTCTCTCAGACAGAGCTGCTACTTCTAAAACTAAACACCCAGAATTTCTGCATTCGGTTAGTATCTTTGTGGTATCTTTGAGGTTTGAGAAAATACCTGGACTCTCATTTCCTCATCAGCAAAAAGGTTAAAGCACCATTTCTACTCTCACACTGATTTCAAGGAGCTGATAGAAAAATAAAACAATTAGAAAATATGTTAAAAGCTGAAACACCTTAGAGACATATATTGTCTTAAGTCACAGATTCTGAAAGAGTTTAATGTATTATTAATTTAGGGTATAATTACTATAATATGCAATGAAAGCTCCTTGGCCACTCCCTGGAGAGGAGGGAAGGAGCTCCTCAGATGAACTTTTGAACATTCATTCTGACTCATGGATTTTCTTTACTTCCTACTTCAAAGTGAATTTTGATATTTTCTCCTCACTAAACTCTTATAATATAGGCCAAGCTTGACTCTCCAAGAATGTTTTTTGTGTATTGATGATTTAGGACAGTATATTTGTAGTTAGTCAGGGAAGAACTGCAGTGGATTGAATGATTTCAAAGTTGAGAGTGGGGTATGTCTTTCAGTCTGTGACCTGAACCCATCCATGACTTCTATGAATGAGTCTGTGAACCAACACCCCTCTTCTGCTCCCCTCTAAACTCTCAAGTACCAGTTCTTTTCCTCCAAGCTTTTTGTATCTCTGCAATAATTACCTCTAAACGACACAGAACATTTTTACTGTTGGTTTTCATTGTACTTGGCTGACTTCATTTTAGGGTTTCTTCAGGCTCTTTACCTGTAAAATAGGGAGATGACATGTGCTCAGGTGCCTGAGCATGCACAAAGGTATTCTCCTGTTTCCTACAGTGC
>NW_022196912.1:3763226-3829568 GCF_008632895.1 Mastomys coucha | reverse complement strand
GTGATGGTAGATGCTAGTTCATTGTCACAGCCCTTAGGGTAGATTTTTTCTCCAGAGGCAATATTTACTAGTCAAATAATGTAATAATTTTGTTATATTGAATCATATTACTGTGTTTGCAGCACAAAAAAGGCCAATGCCATATTTGAATGAATTATTTCATTCTAAATATATATTTATTTTTTAAATGCTATGTACCTCACCTGATGTACTGTTTTTCTTGTTTGGTGTTATGAAGGACTTCTTTTCTTCTGTGACCTTGAGTGAACTTTTTATTTGATGAAATCAAATGGAGAACTAGGCAAACCTCCATTCTCTTTCTCTTGATGTTTGAGACAGCTGCATTACTACACGAACGCACACCGAACTCCACTGGCCTGATGTGTCTTCTCTCACATTGATTTTTTTCACCTTGGAGATGGAATTGAAGGTAGGTTAAATAGTTTCATAACCTAGGTTATTATGGTGATCCAGAATGGAATGTTTACAATTTCATCCCTTCAGATCTCAATACTGAGAAGCTGATTTATTTGTCACTGTCTTACAAAGAGTAAAGCTTGTCATGTGATGGAAGGAAAGTTTGTGGGAGATGAATTGTGGTAGATAGAAAACTCTCGAGCTGTTTGCTTGTTATGAGAGGCCAAAGCACAAATAACAGTGGCATTACGCTCAGAGGATACTGAAGCATTGAGTGTTTTGATGCCTGACCGTCATGCTAGAGCCTCTTATATTTATTGATATCCAAGTATCCCTTGGAACCTCAATTAGTCTCAACCTTTAAATGTGGCCTACACCCAAGAATACTAGCTCCAGGACCCTCTCAAATGATACAGAGATGTACTTGTGTAGAATTTTTAATTAAATACACAATATTTATACTTTTTAATAAAGCTGCAAAGAATTATATTATTTTATATTTACCCCAGATTCCTGTGTGTGTGTATGAGTCACTATTTGGAATGATAGAAGAAATATAGACTACCAGTAACAGAAACCCTAGTACCAGACACAGGAAATCATCTTTTGAAGGTTTGGTCAGGGTAATCCTAGTGATTTTGGAAAAAAATGATTTTGATGTAGCACTTGGTGGCCTCTCAGGGGTTGAATGTAGGCTTCTATTGTTGAAAACAACACACACTTAGGAATATATATGACTTGGATGATGTGGGCACTTTCTGACCTGAAAGTCTCTTTCCTGTGGTTTAGCGTTCATGGTTCCAGAAAATACCATGTAAGCTGCCAATTGGAGGAAAGCAATCAAACCTTCCTACCCAGCTGCAACACCTATGAACTATGCCAATTACAGAATGGAAGGTGTGCTTAGAGGTGAAATACATGGTATTCATATGTCAATAGCAACCAACATGTGTCTAATTGGACTTAAGGCCCATGAAAGGGGAGGAAAATCATGCCTGGTGCTAAAAACTTCACCAGCTTCCAGGAGCAAGTGCTCCTGGAATATAATATATATATAAAGAATATAGTGCTGCTACTTTGCTAGAACATCATAATTCTTTACTGGTTTATACATATCACCTTATATCCATAAGTAAGTTCAGCTTCTGCTCCTACCACTTTTTCTTTGAAACAAAATGGAGATCATCAAGGAAAACCACAGCTGGACACAATCCGTAGGTCAACAGATTGTGAGGAGGCTAGCCTCAACAAGTACATCTACATTACAACTCCTGGCTCCTGCATTTATACTTCAGGAAATATTGCAGAAGAGGGGTACAGAGTGATTGTAAGAGCCAGAATAGAAGGAACTTTGCTGTGAAAGACCCTAGAAATGGCTACCTAAACAAAACAGGAACAATGCAATGTCATTAGACATGATAACATGAAAGGTGGCAAAATTTGAGGGTATCCCATTCCTAGATAAAGGACTAAAGATAACTATTGAGTGGTGAGAGAATGGGAATTAGACATTCTTAAGGATAAGTCCTGAATTGGTCACTCAACACAGAGTTGTCAGCTTTGAAACCAAACAGACACACACACACACATACACACACACACATACCAAAAACAGAGTCAGCAGGTTACATATATCTATATACCATATACGCATTTACATATGTATGTATGTAACAAATATAGTCAAAGGAAAGAGGCTAGAAACTTGAGCATGGGAGCATCATAGGAGGGATTTGAGGGTGGGTAACAGGAATGTACTGTACAGTGTTATTAGTGGATATATGTATATAATATGTAGTACAGGTATGAGAGCAACTAGCATTCATCCTCAAATATTGTACTTTTAAGTTCTGTAAACTTTTAAACTTTCTACTACTATTTTGGATTTTGTATGTTATATTGATTTACCATGATAATAAAAGGTTTTGAACTTACCTTAATTATCTGTATAAAATCCAATCAATTCTATGACATGTGTAGATCCAACTGGGACTAAGTTACCATTGTCATGTTCTGGACAATATTGCATTTGTCCTTATAGTTCTCTCTCCACACTGAAGACAGTCTAATTCTTTTAAAATTTAATTGAGAATGACTGGAGAGATAGTTGTGCATTTAAGAACACTGGCTGCTCTTCTAGAGAACTTGGTGTCAATTCCTAGTATTCACACTGGGTGAGTCATATTTTTTCAGTCTTTATCTTCTTCACCCCTTAGAATATAAGGTGAATGAGCACAAGAGGTCCTACTGATTTATAGTCCCAGACTGTATGATGGGCCATGGCCAAAAGTTGATCTCCATAAAAATTTGTTGAAGAAATGAATGTAATAAAAATGACTTGTTCTCCAGTTAAGGAAAAATCCCACATGAAGTACATATAGATATATTCAGGGTCAACTAAGTTGGAATATGTGTCCAAGGGTACATATGAAGGCACACAGAAGTGTCTATGTACTTACACCAGGGTCACACCTCATTTTTGTATGCTTAGCAACAAGTATACTGCAAAATCTACCTTCACCCTCGTATGCTTAAGTCTACTGCCATTGACAGTAATCTATTCTATTTCTGTCTGATGGTTTGTGTGGCTGGCATCAGTATTTGCTAGTTTTATTTTATTGTCTTCCTTTGAAGAAGCATGGTTAGGAGGTTCTCTTCCTCAGCACTTTGAGCAATACTCCATGAATCATATTTTAGTAGTGACAACATTTTATTTGAGTTGTTCCCCTGCCTTTTCCCCATGACATCTATGAATTCTTTTAATCATGTTCTCATTACCCTTTAATTATGTAAAATTGTTATATTAAGTATAATTTCTTCTGGTAGCCACAGGGTGGCATTCATGTTCTTTGCTATCTTTTTAATGACTGATGGATTACAAGGTCACTTTGAGTGGATAAAAAGCCTATAGATTCTTTCCAGGGAGGTTCTCTTTCTGATTTTCATATTAACACTTGTAAATTGCAGAATTTATTATGCTACCCCACCTGCACTTCATTTTGCTTCCAGATCCTTCATTCTCTTCTGCAGGAATCCAAGATGACTCTATCAGGTGGCCTTGCTTTAATATTCAACTCAGTCAAAAAGGATGTAATGAAAGCTAGCAGCTGACACTGCCTTGCCATTCATTTCAACTCAGCCGTCACTGGAAAGCTTGCCAACAGCCTTTAGCACAGGGCTCCGAATGCTTGCTGGCAAATGCTTAGCTGAATAGCAAGTAGGGTCACTCACCCCAATACGCCCGTGCCAGGGTAGATGGATTCTACAGACTAGTCCTTCAGGCAGTCAAAACATCTATTTAATATTTAAACATCACTTTGATTATTGAAAACACACACATGCACAGAGGAAGATATGTTTATATGAGAAAGTTCAGCTCTGCTGAAGGACCTGTTTGATGTAGCATTTATTTCTTCTGCTCTTGAGATAGATATACAATTCATTCATTCACTCATCCATTCATTCAGATGATTTAATGATCATTCATTTCACTTATGACAAGCTTCTACATCACTGCATTTTACAACATTTTTTCAAATATTGTTTTCTCATTTTCTCCATGAAAAAATGAATTAAGAGTTAACAATGTTAACAATTGTTTTAAAGCAACATAAAGAGTAAACTATAGAGGCAGAAGAAACATGGAAGACTTTAAGGTAATCTGATTTCTCTGTTAACATCTCATAGCTGGACACTGGCTAACACAAACAGGACCTACTTCCAGGTGGCCCACAGCTGAAAGGAGTATTTCTTCTTACTAATCCCTGTGGGATAACTGTACCCAGTCCCATGCTGGCCTTCTTAGATCTACCCACTTCTCCTCTCCAGCCTACCCTACCCTGCTGGAAGTCATTTCACTCAATGTTTCCTTTCAATTTTTTCTCTGAAAAATAGAATATCATAAAAATCCTAAACTATATTTTGATCTTTCACTGACCCTTTATAATCCATTTACCAACAACTTACTTTTCCATTCTAGGCAGAATGCCTTAGGGACTCTGAAGTTTCTGATTACTTGTAAATAATGAAAATCCCTGTTCTCCTTAATTGACAAATATAAACTCAATATGGAAATCTGGATGTATATCCCAGTATCTTAAAGACTTCACTCTTTAGTTAGTGAAAATCCTCCACTGCAATGAAACTTCCTGCACTCAAGGACTAGGGTTTAACTAGATGCCCCTTCCTTGCATGCTTTCCTGTTGTTCTACTTTGTAGATATTGCCTGCCTATGTAGGGCTGTGTTGCACAGAAATGGGGTGGGGCACGGTGAAGCTCAAGTGTTCTAACTGTATCAGGAGACAGCTTTTCTCAGTCTGAATGGAGAACACCAATTCCCTAATGGTGCTTTAAAAGGTTGTTAAAGCTCCATAGCTAGGCACTCTGATCATAATGCTTTTATAAGCCTACACCTGATCCTGCCAATTTTTTTCTGTGGTGTTATTTTTGACAGAGTATTCCATGTAGACCCTCTGTTGGGATGCTATTGTGCCTAGCAGCAGATCTTTTGACCGAGGATTATTTTAATTATTTGAAATTTGTGTATTTTGGATCATCTTTGCTGGGGGAGGGGTGTTCTCATCCTTGATACCTTCAGACATCTGAGCCTCTCAATTTAGGTTTTAGATCTAGTCAGCTCAGTTTTTTCCTTAACTACAAATGTTTCTTGATTTTTCAAACTAGCCTCATAAATCCCTTCTCTAATCAAGAGATTACTTTTTACCTCCTTGAAAGTCTACAGTGCTTTTTATTGTTTAAATTCTTTAGCACATTTGGTTTTTCTGTGGTCTATTAGTCAAATTGTTACTTTGAAACTCATATGGAAAATCTGCTTCTTTACCAATGATCTTTTGTGTTCCCTACTTATTGATTGATCCTCAGATATAAGTCCTATTACATACAGTTTTAAAAGATCAGTAATATTTTCGCTTCAGAATGTACTTGATGAAGTAGTTTAGATTAGCTATTCCACTGAGGCCAAAATACATAGCAATTTCAATTATAACCTACTATAGAGTACCACAAGGACATTTTTGTCAGTGTCCCAGGGAGCTCAGTGTCCCAGGGAGCTCAGTGTCCCAGGGAGCTCAGTGTTAAGCTCTGCTTTTGTCCAGGAGGGATTTATTGATTGAAAGATACATCTGGAAGATAAGGAAGACTTCTGACAGAAAGACTGTTGGAATAGATGTGGTGACTTTTCTGTACAACTCCTGCAGAACTTCACTAAAAGACAAAGGGTAGCTTCAGGGAAAGCAACTGCTTTGTGGGCCATATTAGTTCTGAGTCCTCTCAGAGACTGGAGAGTTTCCAGGCCCTAAAGTGGCAGAAAGGTGATCTGTAGTCCAGTTCCTAAGGTCATCTGGGAAAAACCCAACACAATGAATACAAACAGGTCAACAGCTAGACAAAACACAGTGAAGCTGCAGATACTGTCTGAAGAATGATTGTCTGATGGGATGTGGGATGGGTGTGGTGGCACACACCTTTAATCCTGGGAATCTGGAGGCAGAGGCAGGCAGATCTCTATGAGTTCAAGGCTATCCTTT
Source organism: Mastomys coucha (assembly GCF_008632895.1). NCBI lineage: Eukaryota > Metazoa > Chordata > Mammalia > Rodentia > Muridae > Mastomys > Mastomys coucha. The sequence goes on along the minus strand of NW_022196912.1, from coordinate 3,823,605 downwards.
TCTACACAGAGAGTTTGAGACTGGCCTGAGTTATGGGAGACTTTGCATTCCAGCAGCTCCCTTCTGACCTTCACATCTTATGTGATCTCATACACATCCCAATAGTTTCATAAGTCTTTAATTTTCTACATTAAATATATTTTGAATGAAAATTTAAAAAAAATCAAGAATTAAAAAGACTTAAATACAGAAGAAATCAGGTTTCTTTTCTAGTTGCTATGAATGATTCAATGAAAAAGAAATGATGCAAAAGAAAGCTTAAGTGTTTTCAAGGCTGAAGTCCTTGAGTAGAAGAGAATACAGGTGACATTAAGCATATTGTTCTCTGATTCAAAGGACTAGTTGCATAAGACCCAAAATTTATTTATTTACTTCTTGTGTAATGACACCACAAAACACTGGCTGGGGAGAAGGTTTAATAACCTAAGAATTTTAACATGTCTACATTGAAGGCAGAGATATCTGAACACCTTGGCAGTCTTGGAAACAGGGATGGAGGAAAATGTTTTCAAAGGAGGTAGACACGAGCTGAATCTCTGGGACACATCTGGTCTAGCCCACTGTGGGAGGGAAAATGGAAGTTTTTTTTAACTGGGCTCTTTGCTGGTGTGAGAGAGAACCCAGTCCAGCTGAGTCTCTCAAGGCTGAGCAAGATGATGAGTGTCGCATGCAGCTCAGATCTCCAGCCTTCCAGAGAATAACCACCCCGAGCAGGGGAGTCTGTCAAAGCAGGAACTTGTTTTATTGTTTTATTTATTGATCTTTTTCTTTATAAAGGACTGAGAGAGGAGGTAGAGATTTTGCTGAGGTGAAATGACTTAGCGGAGGGGTAAGTTGACAAAGGGTATGGGGTGACTGACAGAGCCAACAAAGTTACTTAAGTCAGCAGGAGCTAGGCAAAGGCAGGCTTAAGCAGGTCATGCTGAGTCACTCCAGTATGGAAGTGACTGAGACAGTTTAACATAATCAGCCAGGCTTCTGTTTGTCCTCAAGGCCCAAACCAAGGCCAAATAGGGCCCAACATTTTTTCACAAGTTTACCACTGCTGAACTCAGCTTTACCACTCCTCACAGTGTGTCTGCTCCAAACATGTGCACTGGAAATACATCCGAATCCCTGACGTACACCTAACATGTGATTTTAAGATGCACAATGTTTAGTTTTCTGTGAAACTCCCTGACCTTCTTGGTCAGCTGTATGACTCAAATGTCATGTACTCTATCATATGTGCTATGAACAGGGCAGGGTGAAGTGTTCTTGCCTTCAGGCTTCTGTTCACTTTAGAAGTGTTTCTGTGGTATGCGGTAATATGTGACTTCTAGGGGAAGAAGTTACAACAGTAAAATGGCCTTGTAGAGCTCATTCAAGTTACATCATGAAATGTGTCACTCTTGGAAAGTTCTGCCTGTCTGTGTCCTGGTTTCCTCCTCCCTAAATTGTGTGTAATAATCCTTCATTACAAGTGAGAGAGCCTTGACATAAAGCAGGGAAGATCTATGACAAACTTTCCAGACTTTGTAGGTTTGTAATGTAGGTCAGTTCTGTTCCTCAAGTAGCCTCGTTGGTCTTCCTCAGGAGGAGGAGAGGATCTATGAACCCAGTGTCCTGTGCCTGGTTTCTACCCCTGACAGCATAGTCACAAGACCTACCTGATTTATATGAGATTCTAGAATGAGATGATTTTTACTTTTGATGAAGTCTTCTTGGTTTTCCGTAGTCTCACTAATTTTTTTTAAGTACACTGTCCATTTTGCCAATTTGTTTCCATAGAAACCACTGAAATTTTACAGCTTGTTTATGTGGACCTGCAAAGAGGCACAGGTTTTTGTATGTATTGAATGAGCTTATCCAGCTAAGCACTTAGTGTTCGGTACAGGAAAGTATGGTGGATAAACTCCAACTATTACTATGCAAATTTTATATTTTTTATACTATGATGCTAAGATATCCTTATGTGTTTGTTTTTATTGTTCTCTCCAACTACTCTTCTACCAGCCCCTCAGCTTGTTCATATAGAACACAAAGTCACTTAAGGAAGTATATGTGAAGAGTGAATAATTCTCTTCCTTCCATCCAGAGCTATTTACTAGCTGGGGACAATGAATTCATCTTTAATCCAAGGTTTCTGGAATAAAACTTCAATCATCTGAATCTCCTTTTATGGCAGGGAAGCTCTCCTCAGCATCCTGACCGGTGCTTGTTTTGTTTGTTCCTTTGGTATAAGCAGACGAGAGCAATTAATACAGAAGCAGAATAAAGACAAGACAATAAAGGAAGAGACCAAGCAGAGAGGATGGAAGAAGACACTCCCAGGGCCAAATGAATATTTTATGGGATTTCCAACAGATTTTACCCTGCTTCCTTTCAGACCACATTAGCCCTATTCTCTGGAGAAGGGACAATGTATTCAAAAATGGCCTTGCTTTCTACCTTTTGTAAGTGGAGTGACAGACAGAAGCATCTGTGTGATTTTAGAAAGGCATGTGGCTTGATTTTCTGACAAGGTCCTCATATTTTATGCCCCTCCTTCCCAATTTTTAAGTGCACGGTCCATATGACCAATTTGTTTCCGTGGTCACCATTGACAATTACAGGTGGTTTAAGTGGAGCCAAGAAAAGGCAATAGTAATAAATAAAGCCCTGACATGAGCTATAAATAGGAAAATGGCTATGGAGTGCCTGACTCCATCAGTCTACTAACTAGCAAGCATTTTAGGTTTACAATAAGACAATAAAAGAACACTAGGCATTTTTTTTTTTATTTCTGGAAACAAGTGGTAGAAGAGAGGTAAAGATGTATTGATCCTTTTCTTCTGATATTATGATGGAAGTGTAGCTAACTTTAGAGAAAAGGGGGAAATTTTCCTAGGAAACTGGCTTATTCGCTGGTCTCTGGTCCTCACAGCTGTTAGTTCATTCTTCCATGCTATTGAAGGAAACTGTGGCTCTTAAAATAATTACAAACAGTAGGGAAGACAGATCTAGAGATTCTGTCATTTTTGACAGTGATGCAGTGGTTGAGCACATAGAAGTAGGGGAGTGACAACAGACTGGTATTGTGAGTAGGAATTTGAAACCTATAAGAATCATCTCTGGTACCCTATAGTAGTTGCATGAAAGGAGGCTGAATAGAGACTAGGTGAGCAGATACAGAGGCTGGGTCAAAGAAACAGGGTTTAGAGATTCATATCACCACACCCCTGCTCCATTTGAACCCCTACTCTTCAATACCCATGGTGTTTCGGAGACACTCCCGAACTCAGACTGCAATTAGGAGGACTGAAGCTTATAAGAAACTTAAAAGGAATATCAATAAATGTGTTAGCCAAGGTAGAAATAGAGACAATAGACATAAAGAAAGGCAGAAATTCAAGACTATGGTCATAGAAGAAAATAATTCACTAATTCATAGCAGAAAAATCTTAAAAAGATAAACAAAAAATTTAGTGATCAGCTATTTTTAATCATTCTGTTGGACAGAGTATGGGGGCAAGGAGGATGGAATCAAAATGTCATCCCTACACATATTTGTAATGGATTAATGATTGTTTAAATGCCATAATAAATCCTGTTTAGCTAATGGCATAGGTTTTTGTTTTTTTTCCATTGTGATAGAAGTTTATAGCTTACAGAAAAACAGAGGTGGGGCTAAATAGCTCTTTTAAGAGTATGGCCATGCTTGATGCTGAGAATTAAAGCTGGAGCAGTGTCAGTGTAAGATGTCTAGTCGTCCTAATGTCAAATGCTTTGGAAACTAAAGAAGTCAAGAAAATATTTATGTTTTTGACATGATAATGCATTAACTGTGATAGCTTTAGCAATGACTTTTGTTGATCTGGCTTAGGCTAAATACCCGCTCTATGGTTGAGCTTGGATTTCACAAACCAATATCTAAGAGTTCTCAGAGTTGGAGGTTGAGTAAAGGTTATTATGATGAAGAACTTAGTGCTTTACTCACAAGTTCTTTCTTGTTTGTTCAGTGAAAAGAGCGGTATCTATGGAGAAATCTGGTGTGGCTTTTCTGCACACATATCTATCACAAATATATCAGTTTTTCCAGGTAGTGTGGAGGTGACACTTTTACATATAATTTGATGGAGTGACAGGAACTGAGTTAAGTAGTGGAATAATGGAATATAACTTGGGATCTTGTTCAACATCAGTGATAAGAATAATTAGAAATAAAAGTCTAATTGGTCTCCAAGCCACAATATGTAAAAAATGAAAATGTCTCAAGAATTGCTTCTAAATATAGGCCGTTCTTTTAAGAAACCAAAGGACAAGTCAAGTACATAAATACATAGTGAATGATGAATCCCTGTGCAAGGTGCTAAGAGCCCCATCTATCTTGACAGTCTTACTAGTTAGAGAGAAGACATGAAACCAGATGACTAGCCAGATAAATATTGCATATAGTAATTATGCACCAGCTATAAATACAGTGAGTTGATGTTTTCTCCCTCCAGGGAAGTGCAGTTAAAATTGGGATAGTGATTTTGATGAGAAGAATATCAGAACTTAAGGAACATGAGTTCAGAATTTAAATAAGCCTGGAGATTGGGTCATCATAATAAAGCATTTTATGCCATTGAGGAGAATTGTATTTTTCCCCCATGTCACTCTCATTGGGGTTTGTATGTGATAAGGGTAACATTCTTTTTTTCCTCTTTGTTTCCAGCATCAAGATTCTGTGGGTTGTGATGTTCATTCATATTAAAATACTTAGCCTGAGGCAATCTTGTAAAGTTGCTTTTTTTCTTTGCTTGACCCATCCATTGAAGTAATAGTAAGATTAATTCCACCAGACCAAAAATTCGACCTGCTTTTTTTTTTTTCATTGGTATGTGCTCTTTAATGGCGCACGCCTTTAATCCCAGCACTTGGGAGGCAGAGGCAGGTGGATTTCTGAGTTCGAGGCCAGCCTGGTCTACAAAGTGAGTTCCAGGACAGCCAGGGCTACTCAGAGAAACCCTGTCTCAGAATACCAAAAAATAAAAAAATTAAAATTAAAATAAAGAAAAGGATAAGTCCAAGCTAAATTCTTTTCTATAGGTGGGGAAAAAATCTCTATGCATTCCTCACATAGCTATATTTTTGATAGAGGTTTATGGTTTTGGTTTTGTAAGCTATAGTGGAAAAGGAACTTTTAGACATGTTGCTAAAGTACACTGTTCTAGTGTTCTAATGCTACCACACACACACACACACACACACACACACACACACATGCTTGCATGTGCACACGTACGCACACATGCACACATACCATCTTCAGTGTATAATTTCCTATTTGGAGTTTCTGCAATTTCAGCTAACCTTTTCTCTTTCATTTTTGACCACACCTTGGCTTCTCACTGTAAAATACTAGATGGTCAATGGCCACAGTAGGAAGTGCCTGTGCTGATGAGCAAAGCAAGCAGTAAAGAATCTCATTGTTGCTGTGGTCCTGTCTATGCTGGATTAGTCCTGGGCTTCAGAAGCTGTGGACTTGGACCCTTGGTCTCATGCTCTTATTGCACTATTTTCTACAGCATCTCTTTCTGAACATGTGCTTAGGACACATCCCTAAGTACTACCATGGGTCGATAATGTTTTCTGGTCCATGTTCACATTTCTTAGCATGGCATCTGACACCCTTTAAACTCCAAGATCTCTTCTTTATTTTGGGATGTTTTGATCTTTCCGTTCTCCCCTCCTCTTCTTAACATTTCACCCTCTAGGGTCTCTTAAAACATGGCTTGTACTTGTTCTATAACAGTCAAGCTAACCCCTTCCCCATTTCTTTTCATATCACTCCTAAGAGTACACCCTGTTCACAATGCTTTTATCTCTTCCAACATTTGGATATACTGCCTTCACTTGGGTTCTATTCTTTTTTTTTTCTCATTTCAATTTTTTACTAGATATTTTCTTTATTTACATGTAAATTTCTCCTTTCCCAGTTTCCCCTCCAAAAAACAAAGAAACAAACAAAAACAACAAAAACAAACCCCTGTTGCCTCCCCCATCCCCATGCCTGCCACCCCGCCCTCTCCCACTTATTGGCCCTAGCATTCTCCTACTCTTTCACTTTCTACATCTTTACTTCCTTGCAAGTCCTCATCTTGACTTTTAATCCTCAGTGATTCCTCTTAAACTCTATATCTGTGAAGTGTTGTGGAATAATTCCTCCAATCTTGAAAGAACAAAATGGTTCCTTCTTTTCTCTAGAAAATTGGCATATTCCAGATCAAAGATGGCATCTGAAATGTTCTTTCTCCCTAAGCAGAATACTTGAAACACAGTAAGTACTGAGCACTACATAAAACATAAGTGAGGAAATAGGTGGTAAGAAGATACAAATATTAAAAAATTCAAAACATGCCATTAAACATAACTGTCTTTTGTGGGTTTTTTGTTGTTGTTGTTGTTTTTGTTTTTGTTTTTTGAGACAGGGTTTCTCTGTGTAGCCCTGGCTGTCCTGGAACTTACTCTGTAGACCAGGCTGGCCTCAAACTCAGAAATCTGCCTACCTCTGCCTCCCAAGTGCTGGGATTAAAGGTGTGCACCACCACTGCCCAGCTCATAACTGTCTTTTGAGTATGCATTTTTAAATTTGACTTACACAGTCATGCTTATTTTGTTTCTGTACAATAAACTAGTTACCCAAGTCAATCATGAATTCCAATCTCTTTTTTGAGTTCAAAGAACTCCAGATTTATATGACACCCACAATTGTTTTTAGTTTTTATTTCTGTATAACAACATGTCTTAAAATCTAGATGCCTATAATAAAATTTTACTATTTTGTTTAAATTTGTGAATTGGGAATTCAGGAAAGAATTGAATGAGTTGTTTGTTTTTATAGTTGGGGCTATCATATATACTCCAAGATCTCTTTGTTGTTTAAGGATGTTTTGATCTTCCCACTTCTCCCCTCCTCTACCTCTTGACACTTCACTCTTCGGGTTCTCTTAAAATATGGTTTGCACTCATTCCATAGCAGGGTTTGAACTGATTTTCTGTTCAACTGGTGGCTGGTCTCCTATGGTATTTGCTCATATACTGTTGTTCAAAACAGGAACAGAGTACACCCAGATTTGAAGTAGAGGAAAAGACACAGAAATAGGATGTGATGAGGTAACTTAAAATCAAAGCATATAGGGAAAAAACAATATTATATAGCCATTTTTGAAAACTAAAATCCATGATAAAATTAGTATGTATTTGACAAATCAGCACCCAAAGATATTTGTAATAAAAAGTTAGTTAACCCTCTAGAAATGCTTAGTGTAAAAAGGCATTCTGTGGTAAAGTTTCTCTGTAGTCTCTGTGCTACAGAGATGGAAACCCTGCAGAATAAGAAGGAATCCACATCTACTAGGAGCTCTAAGTTACTTAGCTATTTTCATCAAATTTATACAGCTTTTAATGCTGCATAATCACAAGTGAGGGTCAGTCTCACTTTATACTGTGACTACAGTCAGTCCTTTGTATTTGTGTCTCTGGATTCTAGCAGATTAAAAATATCAGGAAACCTGTTTATGTGATGAATATAGGTATAGTTTTTCTTGTCATTATTCCCTTAAAATGCCCAGTAAAACAGATTTGGGTATCTTTGGGGAGAAAGCAGTCTCTAGAGTAACTCCTCTGTGGATACAGAGTGATTACCAAGGGTTCCAAAGAATCTTGAAGAATGCGTGTTCCCAACAACGACTTTGGATAAATTCACTGCTGATAGGTCTCTCTGACTTAAAGAAGAACAGCAATGCTAGGAATTTGTCCTTAGCCTTTGAGGTTGACAGCAAGTAGAGCAAAATTTTTCAAACGGTGGGTCATGATCTTATTAGTGGCTTATGAAATCAGTTTAGTGGGGTGAGGTTAGTAGCTTCAAATAAAAGAAATTCAATCCAAGCTGTAAGGAAAGTTTATATAGACAAGAATGCACAGGTATGAAAGTGAGGGTGATATTGCAATACTAGTTTTATGTCTAACTGGGGCATTGTCAGAAATGTTTTAAAGCCCCTAAAATAGAACACCAGTGTCCTCTCTTGAACTCTCTTTTGGTACCACTTTCAAAGGCAAATCATGGCTCTCAAGGGACCATTGGTTTGATCCAGCATGACATTCCTGAGGTTTTTTTATGACAATTATTTTGTTTGGAGCCTAGAATGACAAATAGCTTTGAGTCCAACAGAAACATCATTTTCTAAGAGAACAGATTGCTTTGCAGACAGTGTACAGCAACCTAAAACAACTCACCTTCCAGCTCATGCCCTCCATTGCCTGTAAAGACTTTCTAGATGAGATTTTTTTTCCTTTACCTCTTTTCAAGATTACATTTAGTTGAATAGATTTCCCAAGAGCTTAATTCTTCACTTATCCAAGGTTTCTGACCCTTGAGAGTCTACAGGCATATTGGAGGGTAAGCCCTAAATATTGAGCAACACCTAATAGTACTACGATTGCTGTATCTGATAGGGCTAGTTGACTTCCTGCATTGTTCTTGGCTCAGAAAGCCTGTGTTCATGAGTAATAGGTTGGAATGGGGTATTGTTTTAAACTTTAATCTTCCATCTGCTATTCCTTTCTTCCTACAAAATATTTCCCCACTTTCATCTTGTCCACACTATAAGTGCAGCATGGTTTATTTTAGTATTTGTCTTTAATCCTATATCATACTCTTATAAGGTGATTATCATTTATGATTAGTAAAGATATTTTAGTAAGTGCTTTTCAAACATGCAGTTGCACTTAATAATCAGAATTAATCCATGCGCTGTTTATCATAAATATTTTATTTTAAATTTAGTGAAGTTGAGGTGTGGAAAAGGCTAAACTGCTTATTCCAAGTCATATATGATGTTAAACTACAGACCAGAACATTGATTTTGACTCCAAATCCTAGGTCATATTGTAGTTGGCGAGAGAAAAATGGGCCTGAGTTAACTTTTTGGACATGTACAATTTTCTGGATTTTATTTTAAGTTTCTTTCTGAAGGATACCCTCAGGGCATCTATCCCTTTATTGGTCCAGTTCTCGAAATTAGGAGATAGTTCAATTTTGCCCTACTTTCAGAAATTAATGTCACTATAAAAAATCACAAAAGTATAATAATGGAAAGTAATCTACAATGAGCAAGGAAATATGTTTAATGTAGGCATTTTGTTAGTCTTGTAACCAAGGAAAGTTCTATATTCACTTAGTCCTTGTTTTATGAGTGTTGTGCTTAGCTCCCATATGTGATAGGCAAGGAAAAGGTAAACCATCATACATTGTCAGAGAAGATTTTAGGAATATATCATATTGCTATGATGCTTCATTCTTACTTAATAAATTTTTTGTGTGTTGATTTTCTAAACATCTTAAGACTTTTCCAGGTTAATGGAAGCATTTCAAAATTAACAAAAGAAGTCTTCAATAGATTCTGCATCTCAGAGTGAATTGCATCTAATTGTCTAAATAAGTTAGCCAAAATTATAATATAACAGATCACATTAATATGTTATATCTCAATGTGAACATCTGGACAAAATACCAATAGAACTCTTATCTCAAGGCAATGCTATGAAATAACTCTCTTTCCTCTTTTACTATAGTTTTCTTTCCATCGTAGGTGGGTATGCATTACATTGCTATTCTGTGAGCCCAGGGATAATCTTCTATTAGTGGTTATATTTGGGCAAGTTTTGACACAGACAGGTCCCACACAGGCTCATGGGTTTCTGCATTTGGTCTCTAGATGACTGTGCTATTTTGGGAAGTTGTGAGTCCATTAGGAGGTGGAGCCTAACTGGCAGAGATGCACTGGGAGGCTCTATGTGGTTATAGCCCGGTCTTATATCGAGTTCTGCCCTCTGCCTGGTTGTCCACCACCACTGTCATGGATTTGGTTGTATTTGCTGCCCTGGCTTCCCTGCCATGAGAAACTGAAGTCTTTCAGGAACATGAGCTAGAATAAGTTTGTCCTCCTTAACATTATTTCAGATAAGTATCTTGTTTCACCAATTGAAAAAAAAAAGGAACCAATAATCTGCTAATTGAGAGTATAACTCACCTTTCCTAAAGAGTGGAAGTCTACAACAATATGTACAGTCACATTGATTACAAGTCATTCTATGGAGCTCTCACATCAGTTAAGTTAAGGAGTCAAGGTCTTGGCTTAGCATCTAAAAGTCCACTGAAACCATGGAACATTATGACCTTCCTTGGCCTCATTCTTTCTTCCTGTTTGTGTATTTATTAACCTGTTGTTGCTGAGAAAAAATAAGCAGAAAGAGTCAACACAAAGAATGAAATGTTTATTTTGGGTCCCAATTTCAGTTGTTTCAGCCCAAAGTCAGTTGGCACCATTGCTGTTCGCCTAAGTGGAGAAACTCACTTCATGATAGTGGTGCAGCAGAGAGAAAAAAAGCTCAATATGATACAATCACACCCTCCGTCATCCCACTCTCCAAAGATGATGTAGTAGCCCATTCAGCTATGAGATCAATGGCTTCATTTGTTGATAAAATAGCACCCTCATAATCTAATCACCTTTTCAATAGAATCACCAACAGGGACTCAGATCATCTGAAGTATTTAGGGAACATTTCATATTGAAATCACAAAGCTACTGGACCTGAATGGTTTCTGTCTGTCCTGCAGTCTGAAGCATATTCAGTTTAGCTCCAAAGTCCTCAAGTCTCATTGAACTTTGCCCTAAAGTTCAAATCCAAATCATAGTCTCATCTGAAATTGAAGGCAGACCATTAGCTAAACATGAGGTCTTATTAGAGGGTATAAACAGGAGGATCAGGCCACAGCTAACCTAGAATCCAGGAGGAGGAACACTGAATTCTATAGTGACATGCTTAGAATCCAGAACACACACAGACATGTGCTCCAAAGGCTTGGGAAGCCCTCACCTAATGATCTTGCAGATGCAATTCATTTGTGCCATTGTCTCCACCTGGCTTTACTTTCTACCTGCAGCTTCCCTCAGTACATATTCCAGGTTCCTCATAGTGAGTGACTGGTTCCAAATTGTTCCACCAGCAGGAGCACAGCTTCAGTAGCCATGGAAGGCATAGATGTTTGAAAATGGGGAAACAACCATAATATCAGAGATGTACAACTAACCAGAAGCCTCTCAAAAGGTGAGCCAAAATAAATGCTTCTTTCCATAAGCCATGTCTTGGGTATTTGTCACAGTGAGGAATGAACACATACCACTACTTCCAGTTCCCAAAAGAATATCTGTTCCTGTCTGAACTCTCAGGAGGATAATATTTACTGTCCACATTCTTATCAGCATTCTGATCATTGGAACTTACACTGACATCATCCATTAAGCTTAATTAAACAGCTTTGGGCTTCCCTGGCCTACGGAATTTCATCTTTCCAAACCTTTTCTATAAACCAATTTCAAAGGCTTCTTAAGAGTGAAGACATACAGTGTCCCACTCCTTAGACCAGCATTCTGCATGAGCCAGCTTGCATTACTAACTGACACAACAATTGAGAGAAATCACTTTAAAGATGGCAGGGCTTATATTGCCTTATGTTTCCTTGGATTTCACTGTGACTTATGGGTGGCTAAATTGCTATGTGCTTGAGGAAAAGTAAAATAGCTACTTCCTGGAGCATGGAAGAGAGTAAGTATCTCACCACATAGGAACTCAGAAACAGCAAAAGAGAAGCAGAAGGGTACCCTGCAGAAGGCTCCTTCCTTCAAAGGCAGACACCAGTGACTTATTTCCCCATCTAGGCTCCAACTCCTAATGAACATTCAGTTATGAATGCATCAGCTCATCAATAGTCTGATTTATTTATGAGCTTGGTGCCCTCTCAATACAATCATCTCATACTGGTAGTACCATCTGAGGTCTAAGCTTCCTGCATCTGAGTCTGGGTATTGCTGTTACTGTGCTGGTCAGATTCAGGTAGTGACAGTCCAGTTTTGGCTTCTGGATGCCAAATGAATGTCTGACCAGTTCCCTCTTGTTTCCAAGCCTGAATTCCTTTAGGCCCACCTGTTCCTTGTGTGACGTAGTCTTTAGGCTACTGGTCTCTTGCAGATCACTGCTTGCCTGTGGACATTGCGAGCACATCATCTGTGTCCTCCAGAGAGTATATGGCTTTTTCTTGAGTTAATTCTGGAATGCAGACTAATTTGTCAACTGGCTCAAACACGTGTTATTTCAAAAGACTGTGTATCATGTTCAGACTTCAAACCCCTTGGAGATTAAGATCAAGTTCCTTATCAAACTCGTTGCTATTTGGCATAAGGCAAGAACAGTTTTCATTTTATGTACATCTCTAGGTTTCTCATTACTTTAAAACTGAGATCCAGCATGAATCCCCTCATCTAAAAAGTGAACCACTGCTATTTCTCAGGAAAAAAAAAGATTAAGTTTATTTATATATGTGTACTCAAATGGCCCATGCATTGCATTTTTGCCGAGAATACAAAGACTTCTTGTTCCTAAGGCAAACTGAAGGAGCAGAAAGAACTTACTTCTTTTAATATTGGTTTTCTTCTTTGTTAAAAACAAACAAACAAAAAATGGAGGCTCAGTGTTAGATACCTAGCTACACAGAGAAGTCTATACCTTGTCATTTGCAAAGGCCCAGAAGTACTAAAACTTCTTAACTGTTTCAGAAGCTGTTTTCTACACTTTGTGATACTTGTAAGCCTTATGTTAAGAAGTTAGTACAAGTGTTCCTAAAAAATTGAAAAAGCATTTGTGTTTCTGTGAGCCCATAAATACTAATCTTCCACTCCTTGCACTTCCAAAAATAACTCACAAATTTCCATTTAATGTTATTTTTTGCACAGTACCTATGAAGTTTAGTCTTCATTGTAATGGAACTGAATTTAAAATTATGTAGGAGACACTTCTGGGCATGGATGTGAGGGCACTTTTGGTAGTAACTGACTAAGGTGGAGAGCTAAATGTTGGTTATTGGTACCATTTTCCTTAGGCTGGATATGCAGACTTAGTAGAGAGGAAAAGCTGAAAATCCAGATGAGCATTCAATGAGCTTCCAGAGTCATCTCATTCTACTTCCTGGTCTATGGATCATTGAGGAAACAGATTCATGCTCTGTTTCCAAGAGCTGAGAGTTAATCTTGCCATAATGCCTTCCTTTCAGTGACTGTGATGTAAGGAAGTGACTGTACCCTTTAACTGGGGCCCAAAACAACAAAAACAGTAAAGACAATAACAACAATAACAAACCCTGCCTCCTTTGAGTTGTTTCCTCTTAGATATTTAGTCAAAACAACTAGTAAATTGCTCATTCCTTCTTAGCTTTGCCATTAAACTTGTAATGAGATGTAGCACATGGTTAATATTCTATTTTCTGTTTTTCCAAAATTCTGCTGTCACTTGTTGCCTCTTAGGTAAAATGTCCATTAATGAATCCCACATCTTGCTGAAATGCACGTATTGATCATATTACCCACATGAAACCTGAATTTCCAATTCATGTCTGCCAATCTTATTTCTTGTTCAAGTCATATCACTTTGAGAAAGGGTTCAAATTGTGTTGCCTAACATATGTTGGGATGGGCAGCTGTACTTGCATCTTTCAACACTTGCTCTCATTAGTTGAGCTGGTATTCTGAGTCAGCCTCTCATATGTACTCAGATGAGCTACTGTCAGCTGGTTATCTGGTGCAATTCCTTTCTACAGAACACTCATAGATAACTTAGTGGGTTAAGAGATAATAGATATTAGAAAATGAAGATGAACAGGACTAGAAGATAGGGGAGACATGATTCTAAATTAATGACAATAAATTAAAAAAAAATAAAAACAGAATAACCAGAATGACTGTTCACCTAAGGGCTATTCTGCATCTACTTTCAATATGCTTGCTTAATCCCCCTACACCATAAATAATTTAAAACTCCTGTCATTAAACAAAGTAACTAAACTTACCTCTATAATTTGCAAGACAAAATAACATAACCTCAACTTTCTGTTTCCTTATCTACATGATGAATATCCTGGTTCCCATTATCTCTTTGGTCTTTGAGACACTGACAGGAATGAAGGGTTGTTTAGTAAATGATAGTGGGAGTAGTTTCTCCAATCCTTTCTCTTTTGTCTTCTCTTCCTTTTTTTTATATTTATTGAAAACTATAACTCTAACTATATTGTATTGTCCAGGTTTTTGAACAATTTGAAAAATCATAGATAAAGTCTTTTTCCCCCTCAGGGGTAATACAGTCTATATCTAGGAAAACTCAAGCACACTCATGGGAAATGTTCGGTGTCAAATAGTAAGGGTGACAATATTCACATTATGAGTTAGATTAGGAACTGTTAAGAACTCAAGGGTTATACAAACTAGGAACAGGAAAAGGGTGGATGCAGGAAACGCTTTGAGGAAGTGCTGGACTGTGATAGTGTTAATGAAAATAAGGGCTTGGAAGAAATGAAAAGAGGCATGCCCATAGGTGGACACGAAGCATTTGCAAAGCTTCTTTCTTTAGGGAAAAGCTTCTTGCAGAGCAGGGAGGAAGGATGATGCCATTTGCCAGCGAATATCCATCCCAGCAGCTAGGAGCATTTCAGAATGGATACAGAGAGCAGAGATGAGATTACAAACCAAGTCGTGAGAGTATGCACATGTTGTCCTCTTAGGTCAAGCTGGATACTTTGATGTGGAGGACTCTGGGACAAAAGTCCTTACTTGTTTCATTTTGTTTTGACATTTAAGTCCATAAAGACAATTGTAGAAAAATCTGTTATCCAAGGTCAAGGAAAGGAATACTTTAGGAAATATGATTGGTGAAAACAGGGGTTGATAATGTTACAGCTCCAAGTACAGTGCCTCCCTCAGTCAAACTAGTTCTTAAAAGTGGATTTTGTCAGTCTGGTGTGCATAGTAAGCTGTTCCATGAGTGTGATCCTACCTTCCCACTTTAAAAGCTGTTCAGGGGCAGGGAATTAGTGTTCCCTTTATTACAACCAATGGACCATAAATAAAGAGCAGGAGATTTGTTCAATTTTTGCCCCATAGTGCAGCCAATGAATCTCAGAAAGAAATGGTTTCAAACCCAGATGTATCAAGTATTCCAACCTTGGAGTTAAAAAAACTTATGAAACAACCTTTTGAAATATTCTATTTCATAAAAGGATATAGTACCTACAAAAGAAATAAAACAATAAAATTCCCCACCTTTGAGACAGTTTTTCCTCCGTGATGAACTTGGTTCCACATAGAGTGGAGGATTGGCTTTCGTCATAGAGCTTGTAAATAGTAATGTGTAATTTGATTGGCTCAACTGTCAATAGATTTAGTTTTCTTCTCCAACAGCACAGTTGTACATATGCCCCAAAGTTTGAGATCTTATTACTAATTTGCTAGATTTATAGAGTTATTTATTATACTCTTCAGGGGCAAAAATAGAAAAAAAAACAATTTCTAATGCAGCTTTAATCTAGCAAAGACTCTGGGGAACTAATAGAAATTCATCATAAATTCAAAATGCACAGAACTTGCTAGGTGGAAGATTGGGGTGACAGGAATATTTGCTCTGCCACACTCAGAATACTAGCTTCTACATATTGCCGTGAAAGGAACACAGTACCAATGCAGGGCCAGAAGTACACTGATGTAGAGAGACATTTTAGCACTACTCCATGATTTTCTAGAACTTATAACAATGACCTTGATCTTAGGCTCTTTAATTATGAAGCTCCAGGCTCCAGAAGCTCTGGCAGTGAGGCCTGTTAACATCTTCTGAGGTTACAGTCTGAGGCAGCTCACCTCTGTGATCCTGCTATGTGTGTTGTTGTGAACTAAAAGAATGAATTCTGTTTTGATTAGAACAACAATCCTCAACCTTTGGGTTGCAACACCTTGGGGATTGCATGTCAGATATCCAGCATATCAGATATTTACATTAAAATTCATAACAGTAGCAAAATCACAGTTTTGAAATAGAAAAGAAATAATTTTATGGTTGGGGGTCATCACAACACAAGGAACTGTGTATCATTAGGAAAGTTGAGAATCACTGGCTTAGAATGTTCATGACACTCCCTTGGTTTTGTATTTCACTGAGACAGAACTTGTGCCTGGCATGAAGGAAGCTTATTGAATTAAGGAAGACATACTGTCTAATAGGAGCTGCTGCTGTGGCTTCAGTTTCCTGTGACTAACTGAAGTGAATTTTTTGTTCATTTTTATACATTAACTTGAATGTGTCAAGAGATACCCAGGTAGAGTTGGTCAAATATTCTTCTGGGTGTGAATGTAAGCTGTATTGAAATAGATTAGCATTTGAAATAGTTGATTGAGAAAGGGAGACACATCTTTAGGACTAGGGCCAACTCATGCCAATTTATCCTAGTTTGCAAATACTATGAGATTTTTTTACTTCCATAATTGTATGGGTCAGTCCTTTTAGGAGGAATGAAACACAAGATCCTGACTGGCAGCTCATGTATGCACAACAGCTGAATCTTCATCTTACAATCGTAAGTTCAGTCTGGCACATGGAGACATATGATGGCAGAGACCTGGGCAGCCAATCAGATGTTGCCAGCAACAAGGAGCAAGGTGTCATGTACTAATGGGACATGGGTGGAGGGTATAAAAGCAACACCTAATTCTGCAATAAATGACTCGGCTTCTGCTTCTCATTTGACTCACTCTGTGTCACTGATTTTGCACCTTTTTACCCCCTGGCCCCAAGGACCATGTTCAGGGCCTAGGGCTAGGGAAACAAGTCTTCACATGTATCTACTTCCTATCAGTCTCTTTCCTTATAAACGCTTACTAACACAACCACTATGTGATTTCTAATCTTCTCTAGCCAGTCTGATGAAGCATAAAGAAGAGTCAAGTTTTGTATGATCTTGATGAGTTGCATAATCTCCTTGCTTGTAATTGGACAACTACTCCTTCCTATGGGTCTCGTCCTAGAGGGTGGCCTACACACTCAGTGACATTCATTGGTGAATGACAACCCCAATCCCTCCCAGAAGGTACTAATTCCAAACAGCTTCTAGGTTGAGGCTAGGCTTTTTGAACACTTCCTTTTCATAGGAAGAAGTTTGTCTGGTTTGAACCTGTGCAGGTCTTGATGCTCTCAGAGATTTCATGTGCATTTTGTTCACTTTTTTGTTTCCTTTTATATTTTATATTTTCTTACTGGCCTTCTTTTGTTTGATTGACTGATCGATTGATTTTTGAGAGACAGAAACAACATGAATTTGGGGAGTGGGGAAGTAAGAAGGATTTGAATGGAGTTGGGTAAAGGAAAAGAATATGATCCAACTATTGTATAAAATTTAAAAATAAACAAGTACAATACTTTTTGTTTTTAAAAGAAAAACTTCATTGTTTTTTAATGTGTTTTAATTCAATGGTGTCTCTCAAGCCATAATTGATAACTCACTTTCTAAAATCCTCCCCAAGACTTTCTAAAAAGTTGATAAATTGACATCATAAAGCTTAGTTTGTGATGTTCTTGTCTATAACACTCACACTGACGTGGAACAGTGAGAAAATCCACCCTTCTGGAAGAGGTGAGCTCAGAGTCCTCCAACACTTCCTCCTTCCTGTGGTGTGGAATAAACTCTGTCTATAACTTGAGACTACACTTTTTACAGCTAATTCCCCAACTCTCTGCCAGGGATATTTTCCTATGGTGACTTCATAGCGCACCCAGTGCTAGAAAATGTATCCCCATAAATTCTTTGTGTTATCAACTCTGTTTCATACTTTTTAAAATCTTAAGCTACTAATTTCAGTTACACACATAACATTCCCTACAAAAGCAAATGCACACATAAAAGATGAACTTTTTAAATCTGGCTCATGAAATTTACTCATATGTGTTGTTTATTTTAATTTTTATGCACATGTATGTATATGTCCCTCACTGGACTGTGAGTTCTTCAACTTCAGTAACAAAATCATTAAAATTTACTATACTACAAAGTAGCTTTCCCATTCCTATTTAGTCACATCAATTTTTAAGGAGTTCTAATACCCTTGATGCATCAGCAAAGGGAAGAGTAAAGTGACAGGGAGGAAGAAAGCAGTGTTTCTTGCCATGAGCCAGCTATAGGATTTGTCACCAGCCCAGAGCAAATTGTTCCAGTTCCTTCATTAGATTTTTGCCTCTTTTAAAACAAAGGCATAATGCACGAGGCTAAAGAAGGAATCTCAGCAGCACATCTTTTCTGGTTATTGCTATTTCAAGCTTCCTTCTGCTGTGCCTACAGCTCCACTGCATATGCCTCTCTCTCTCTCTCTCTCTCTCTCTCTCTCTCTCTCTCTCTCTCTCTCTCTTTATCTATCTATCTATCTGTGTGTGTGTTCATCAGAAACAATCTCTGTCCTAGATTTGATTTGATAAGCTTGTTTATAGTCTTTCAAGCAGGTCAGTAAAAATATGAGAAGATAAATGCTTTCCTATTACTCACTGTTACTTACCCATTACTTTCCTATTACTTACCTCTCCAGTTATCTTGAGAGAACTTGTTTAGCTGCTCTGAAGTAACACTGCCTGGTTGTCATTTAGAAGAGATTATCTCTACACAGGCAGAATGCTCCAAAAAAATTCTTTTACCTCTCTGAGGTCTAAACATAGGTTGGATTATGGTAGTACTTTATCAATTTCTACTTTGTAACAAAATCCTCTACAGGTTAGATTTATCCATTGAATTCCTTGGCAGTCCCAAATTGTTTCTCTTCCTTTCTATACATTCTTGAAATATATTTCCTTATTCAACTTTAAGTCTTTTGAATTTGGTGAAAACTGGCCAGCATATGTTCAGGAAATAGGTGATTCCACTTCTGGTCCCTTTTGAACTATTAGGTTCAGACATTTACCTATCCCTACCCAGTTAATACTTGTGTTTTTTCTCCTTCCAGTTTAAGTTATTGGAGTTTCCCCCAATATTTTTTAGGGCATAGGATAAGGATTTCAGTATCATCTTCCAGAATCTAGTCCTCCTTGGCTTCCTACTTCTTGTCTGTGGTCACCACACTTTCCCTGGAACACAGTCTGTCCAGTCTGCCCAAGACCAGCAGCAACTTCCTCAGACAATTTCTGTTCAGTTTTGTGGCAATGATGACACCATTCTCAGGTGGATCTTTCCTTGAAACATGTGAACAAATATTCTCTGTGGATCCTGAAGTAAGGATAGACCATAAGAATAGTTCCATCTAAGTATAGTACAGTGAAACAGCAGTTTATTGTTTGGAGTTCCTTAGAGTTAAATGGGTGGCAGGCTACCTAAAGGAGTGTGAATGACCTCCAAACAATTGCATCACCAAAATATCCCAACCCAGCTGAAAGCTGCTCAGTTGGAGTACTCCCTTCATTTGCTCTTCTAGAGCCTTTATGCTGTAGCATCTCTAGAGACAACATACAGTTGGGCAAGATGACATCAGCTGGGGAAGGAGAATAGAGCAAGAGGGAATGAGTACCTGGGTGTCTCTGATGAAAGCTGAGATCTGCTTTAAAGACAGAGGGTTAAAGGTCCTGATCTGGTAAGTCTCGCTCTGATGATCACAGCTGCCCTGAATAAGATGGCCAGGGTCTCATAGTACCTGCAGAACAGCATCCCTCACCAACTTTAAACTTGACATTCACAAGATTACCAAGAAAGGAATCTTGCCAAATGTTTAGTAATTTTATTTCTCCCACAGACGTAACTTCCCAGCAGAATGATACAAAAGGCATTGATTTGTCTCTAAACCCTTTTGTTCTCCGGAGACACCATGCCTACTGCCTTTTTTTCTTATTTCAATGCTCTTTGCCAACTCCCACTCTTCCTGGTTTCTGAACCCTGTGCATTTCAGAGCTCTGCTCTATGCTCATGTCCACTGGGGATTCTGTCTCCATGTGATCATAGAATACAGACTTAGAATTTTAAAATTCCACTATTTTAGTAGCTCCAAGAACTAGATGGATCTCAATAGATGTTTCTGAAGAGTAAATATGAATGTTACCAAGACTAGGGAATTAGGAAAGCAAGAGTTAAAAACTTTAGAGAAAGTCTCCCACTTAAGACCATGAAACTACCTCAGAAACTCGACAAGTGTTATGTGCATGTGTGTGTGCGTGTGTGTGAGTGTATGTGTATGCATGTGTGTATGCATGTGTGTGAGTGTGTGTGTATGCATGTGTGTATGCATGTGTGTGAGTGTGTGTATGCATGTGTGTGAGTGTGTGTATGTGTGTGTATGCATGTGTGTAAGTGTGTGTGTATGTGTGTGTATGCATGTGTGTATGCATGTGTGTATGCATGTGTGTGAGTGTGTGTGTATGTGTGTGTAACAGCTATGAATCAAATTTAAGATCACTTGCTAAACACACAGGTGAAACTGAAAGCATATATGAGACAGCAATGGAGCTCAGAGAATTAGAATGTCTTGGGGACCTGAGGAAAGAGGCAGTTTCATCACTCAGTTTTTTCATATTTGTCACTGTTGATCAATTTTGTCTGGACCACTCATGGGTACTTATTAAGTACACACTTATGTCCCACTTGATTTCACTTACTTTTTTGTGAATATGTCAATGAGTATGGGTTTGGATTGTTTTCTACCATTATCTCTGGACCACAGGATAGAAGAAAGTAGGTATTCTTTTAGCATTGTCCATGGAAAATCCTCACACTTTGAATATACTAGCAATTAGCACAGATATGACAGGCAGGTTCAGTGTACAGTCATGTGCCTCCCTAATGATATTATCTTCTCTAAAGAGTTTCAGATTATAAGGCTCACACTGTTTTCTTTCCCCACAGTGGTGTGTGTGTGTGTGTGTGTGTGTGTGTGTGTGTTTAAGAGGGAGTGAGTGTGTGTGTGTGTGAGAGAGAGAGAGACAGAGACAGAGACAGAGACAGAGAGACAGAGACAGAGAGAGGCAGAGACACAGAGAGACACAGAGAGAGGCAGACAGAGAGAGACAGAAAGAGACAGAAAGAGATAGAGAGAGACAGAGACAGAGAGAATATCACAGGTATCATAACACATGTCATGAATATGGTGTGTGTTTGTCAAGTCTCCAGTTTATTCAGCCTAGGACCAGTAGGTGGATGATTGACCCAGCCTTATCTGTGAGTATTTTTTTTTTTTAACTCTTCTCACAACCATTCTTCAGAGTTACTTCTGGAACTCTGCAAGGTTCTCTAGGAACTTATAAATCCTAAAAGCTTGGAAAATCTACAGAAAGACCATCACTATAACTCCATAAATAGGTTTTATGCTCTGAGAGGTCAAATGGTTTGATTCAGCATATCTCAGAAGTACAGAAAGGCTTCTTAGTCAAGAGCTGCTGTTCTGTACTTCTGGGGTCTCTTCTTTGGGTCTGGATGAGGTCACAGAGCGTGAGTTTCTAAGAAGTTTCAAGATGACAGATAAGCGCTAGTAGAGTGGCGTCAAGACTGTGAGGACCACTGCCCTTCTTGTAGACTGACTTCCCTCAGCCCATAAACCAACTGAGTTGCCTTCTCTTAAATGTCTTCCTTCAAATTTTATCTGTACTAACACCCACACTCTACAAATTGAGGCATCCTATAATCATTGTGCTCTATCATTTACTCTGTTAGGGTGGATCTGTGTGTTGATTGACCCCGAATGCCAAGAGTGCCAGGTGAGAAGAAAGAATCACAACTATGTACTTAGTGGCACCAAGGTATATTTCAATGTCTGGCATATTTGTGCTCAGGATTTATTGAATCTCGCTGTTTTGAAGGAAATTCTTCTTTAGTGAACTATGAGAACATGGTTGGTATTTCAATGAGACTCAAATGTTCCCATGAGAATATAAATATTGATTCTTGAATGGTAAAAAATAACCACACAAAAGCTAAGAGATATACAGTTTTTATGTAGCATTGTACTTCTATAGAGACACATGATTATAAAGAAAAAGTCTAATTGAAAAAAAGTTGAGAAATCCTATTATGGAATAATATTCTAGACAAAAGGATTGTATTTTCACCCCAGTATCAAGTCAAGTGTTTGGTAAAATACTAAGCTTTCTTCAATTTTTTCCTTTACTAATTTTGAAGGAACACAAACTGGTGCAGATGTTCAATAAATGTCTCCAGGATAATTATTAACTTCTCTAACTTTCTACTTTAAGAATACTTATAGCATTTTTTTCTGTTTATATTCCCTGTTTCTAAAAAATATTCATTTTTAAGTGTTATTATTTATTTATTTTACATTTATTATTATTTCATATGTCTATTTTTATACTCTCTGTGCATATATCTATCTATCTATCTATCTATCTATCTATCTATCTATCTATCTATCTATCTATACATAGAGGTCAAAGGACAGCTTTTACCAATATGATTACTCCTTCCACTTAGGAGCAATCAGTATATACCCAAGTGGTCAGGTTTGCATTACAAACACTTTAAATCTAGTGAGCTATCTTAACAATATACACACTTATTTTTGTGTATATTTATTTGATCATATTTGTGTCGGGGGGGCCAGAGGACATCTTACAAGAACTTGTTCTTTCCTTCCATCAGGTTGTTCCTGGAAATTGAGTTCTGGTTATTAAGCTTGATAGCAAGCATTTTGCCTGTAGAGTCATCTTGATCGGCTCTCCTGTATATGTTACTTCTAGCCAAACATAATTTGCATTTTGACTGTCTCATACACATTGTGATCATTACACAGTTACTTAAGAATAGTTCTTGTGAAACTAGAACTTTTATAGAGACTGTAGAGACTACAGAAACTATAGCTTTTATAGAGAACCTCCACAAATAAGATAAACCATGCTCACTCAACTCTCCTTGTGCTGAAATGACCAGCTGAGAAAACTCTCCATTGTTAGGCCAGATGGTTGAGTTCAGAATGTGTGTGTCCCAAGTCTAGAAAATTGAACGTCTCTCTGTTCCCTGCTAGCGGTCCCTTGCTTCTGGAAGTTTCTTTTTGCCCTGTAGGCATAGAACTTATTTTTGCTTTCTTTAGCTTGAACTGCTCCTGGGAAATCGACTTTCTGAAGGCATTACAAACCCATACAGAAAACAAGAAGACATTGCTGAGGGTTTCTTCAGAGGCTGCTGGGAAATTATATGCTGTTTCTTCTGTATTCAATACCCAGTTATTAATATCCTGCCCGAACTAGCAAATAACTTCCTGCTGATCTCCTGTGGGTGAGGTCTTTCATCTCCTCCTCCCCACTCCTTTTTCCCCTTTGTTTTATACCTTGATCTATTTATCCCCTCCATTGCACTCACTGTCCATTTTCCTTCAGGCAATTGTCCTGAATTATTTAGTAGTCGTTCCATTTGTTTTCTGTTCACCACACCGTCATGATGTCTTTCCCCACTGTCTTGTCTCAGTCCCTTCTGTGTGTACATAAAACTCACTCAGCAATCCTTCTTTCTCTATGCCATGTGAGAAGGTTGTTTGGACACCAGGCAGGAGTTACAAGCTCCAGGTGGTGGGCTGGGGAGAAGCATGCCTCAGTGGCTTGCTTTGGAAGGTAACAGATTCCATCATTTTCCAGGAGGCACAGCAGGCAAATTGTAGCTGGTAATGAAGATTCATTGCTCCATCATTCTGTTAGCCTGAACAGAATGTGGGTTCATTGTGTCTGCAGCTTTCTGACCCCCACTGAGCTTTCCTCAGCATAGCTCTATGTCAAGGTAAAAGGAGAACACTTTTTTTATTAAGAATAATGTATTCTAACTTTTTAAGGTTTTCATACCTGTTAACACAGATGTTCAAGTTGTTCAATAGCACCCTTCAGAAGAAGAAACTCATCTTACACATAGCTCCATACATTTATACACCACACTGCTAGAAAATAGTCACATTAAAGTCTCCTTTTCCTTCTTGCTCTGTGTAAATTGTTCATTGTTTCCTGTAGCTGACATGTAACCTATAATAAAGGACAAAATGATAACATGATTATATGGACAATAATAGCCTTCTATCAAGAAATACCACAATTAGAAGGCTCAGACTAAAAAGTCTAAACCAAAGAGGCTGGGATGATAGGAGCATTTTAGTTTCGGTCAATCCAGGTCAGGGGACTTTCAGACCATCTTGATAATTCTTCATTTTTATTTTCTTTTGTTCTTACTTCAGAACTATGTTGAGCAAGAATTTCCAAATGCCTAATGGTAGCCTCTATAATTTGTTGGCTAGACTGCCCTTTGCCTAAGTTTGAGATGCTACTCACCCTCATATAACTGAGTAATTCTAAATGCCAACTTTATGGAGTTTTCATTTTATCCATGGCCATTTCTCTTTCCTTAAATCAAGTGCAAGTTTTCCTTCTTCAACTAATATTTTCCAAGTTACTACATGTAAATCAATGGGTAGGTCTCCAAGTGATATGAAGATAAACAAAATCCAGGTTTTTTGTATCTATATGTGTGCTTGAGTCTCTGCCCTTAAAGAGAGGTCACCTCCTACAGCCAGGCAGGACCCCCAGGGGAGGGATAAGAACACCAACATACCCTCAAAAGATTCCACCCAAAATTTCTTCTGTCTAAAAGAAATGCTTGTGATGTAAATACATAAATAGATTTTGTAATTAATAAAGTAAAAATATATTTCTTTTTATTTTTTATAGATACAATATAGTTACACCATTTACTCCTTTTTATTCTTCCAGTTCTTCCATATACCCCTCCATATTCACTCCATACTGTTTTAAATTATGACTTCTTTTTCATTAATTTTTGTCACACACACATTTAAATAAATAAGTAAAACACGCCCATTCAATAGGACAGTCATATGTATACCTCAAGGATGATCATTTGGTCTCAGAAAAACATTTGGTACACTCTTCCTTGGGGAAGACTATTTCTCCCACAGTCATCATTCTTTATGTAGGGTTGGGACTTCTTAGAATAGCCAACCCCTCCATATTATTATGTCTCTTAGTGTTGTCCTTGTTCAACTCATGCTTAGGCAGTCATATTGGTGAGGTATTTGGGTGTAGTGACTCAATGTCACAGCAAACTCTCTACTCCTTTGGCTCTTACAGTCTTTCTAACCCCTCTTTTGAATGATCCTTGAGCCATAGGTGTAGAAGGTGTTAATACAGAAGATAACGTGTTATGTTCCAGTGTTTATCAAACTCTGGTTACTTTGGAAGACTATAGCCATGTTGTAGCAATGCACATTGGGTAAAAATGGATTTGGAACTAATAATATAACAGGGATGGCACTGAGAAAAGCTAAGGTGAGTGGTGTTTCTTCTTTGCCATTTCAGAAAATCTCTTTTACTGTAATGGTGGGAGGTCCACTGAGTGGAGTTCTTAGAAAGACTTAAGTGTGGGCACTGGGAAAGCACTACATAGGAAATGCAAATAAATTTGGTTAAGTGAGTAAAGGATTACTTTTAAGCTTGGAAAACCAAGACTCCAGAAAGAAATTTGCATTTGAATTTATCCCTAAAGTGTGTACTGGTTTTGGTTTCCATTTCCCATAGGATAGAAAAATGGCTCTCTAAAATAAAATCAAAAAGCAGGAACTAGGAGGCACATATGTAAGAGATTAAATCAAATAATAGTGGTAGTTTTAAGCACATAATAAATTCCTGAGAAAGTCACTATGTTGTTAGTACCTATAAGGTTCATTAAGCAATGAAATTCTTTTTTGTGTGTTTTATAATAGAAATAATAAAAACTTCTTTTTCTAGTCTAAAAATATCTCCTCTTGGAACAGTAACCAGCAACATTTAAAATATTGGAAATGAAGAAAGTTTTAGTAGCTTGTATCTTTCAGCAAATTCTTATATTACATTGATCTTTCAGTTTCTATCTAAGAGAAATGGGGTTTGTGCATAATGATTGTTTGGATTATTATGGTTATTAAATATATGTTCTACCCAGTATGTTTAGTATAGCCTTTAGAATGTAGAAATGTGTATATTAACAAAATAATAATTGTTTATATAAATGATTTTTGTAAAGAAAGGAAAGTATGAACAAAACCTGTAGGTGCTCTCAGACATTAACAAGGGGCAGTTCTGTCTGTTTCTACCACTATGTGTTGACTCTTCTGTTTTTAGGTTTCCATATGCCAGATATACATCCATACTGATATGAATATAGAAGAGAAAGTGACCAGATAAGGAGAGATCTGAAGTCAGTGGTCTGAGACTGTCCTTGTTGGAGGCAAGGATGCCAGAAGAGAGAAGTACCTGCTTTGTTATCTCCAAAGGGAGTGCACTTGCCTAGCTATAGTATGTGATGACATGACAGGAACTCAGAGCAGGCACCTGGACACCTGGACTGACCAGCTTATCGTCCTTATCATACTTCACCACAGTTGCTGCTTTATGTCCTTTTAAGAAGCCCCCCAGAATATCTGGATGCTACCCTGCTATAAAGAACTCCTCCCACTACACTATGTTTTCTCTCTTATGTTCCCACCTATAAATCCATAAAATAAACTTCTCTCTAAACTCATCCTCTGTGTCCTTGAATTTCATTCCATGAATTCTCATGACAAGAATCTAAAAGCCACTGAGTTGGGGTTGCTTGGAAGGCTACTGAGTTTTTTGAAGCCTAAGCCAAGAAAGACTTAATCACTTTCAAAGACACCCCCAAGTTGTTCATTTTATTATGAAAATTTATCAAATGTTTTTTGAAATTTTACTTTTGTTAATATCTACTCATCCTTAATGAATGTTTTATAAGCTGGTCATTGTTCAATAATTATTCTCCTATAACACACACACACACACACTCTACAAGGAATAAGTCATTATAGTCCATTTCCAGTATGAGGAATGTAGAACTGGTGAAAGAATCATAGACAAGCAGGAGACACTGAGTATAGGTCTTCCCTCCTAGTTGCTGCAACTTGCTTATCTGGGTGGTTTTTAATTTATCTTGTGGTTAAAAAGTTACAATCTACTCTGTGACTAAGCCCAAGTATCAGAAAAGCTAAAGGGGACCTCCTGTCCCAGAAGACTGAGGATGTTGTGTGGGAGTTATTTATGCTAGACAGGCAGGAAAGCGTGTGGCTCCCTAAGGAGCTCAGCCCATGAGGAATTCAGGGACAAGGAGAAGTGAGTAGAAATGTGAGTAGAAACTGGTTTGCTCCTCCCACTCATTTTGATGTTTGGTCCAGGCTAATGACTGGCTCCTAGAAAACCAAAATAAATCTCTTTCTTCACTACTCTGAATCTCCAAAATCTTTATTTTGAAATGGGGTTTGCTGCTTCTCACATATTAAAGCCACATGGCACAAAGTTAGCATTTAACAGTGATACCCTGCATGTAAACTCTAAAATCATAACTGAGTAGCATGGGATGCTTTCACTGAATGTTGCTGAATTTCTTCTTTTTTTTAATGGGCTATTTTCTTTATTTACATTTCAAATGTTATTCCTTTTTCCGGATTCCCTCCCTCCCAGAAACACCCTATTATAATTCAAGCGTGAATGAATATTGGCTGAAATTTTCTTTAGATTAAAGACAAAGATGGAAGTTAATATCAGGAAATTGAACATTGGAAACACGTTTATTATGTGAGAGACATTTTTGGTTTTTTTAATCAAATAAAAGTTTTGAGCATTAGAAAATATTTTCTGATATTTTTTACTGTCATGTCATGTGACAACTACAGCATGAAAGTAGAAGTTAAATGTGCATTAATATTACTGTCTCTACCACTTTGAAAAGTCAGAACTATATACCAAAGACTGATTACAGTATTCACTGATTTCCATAATACATGTACACCTAGCATCCCCTGTCCCTGCATTTCTTGTAGATGGGAAAATGTTTTTTTTTTATTAGATATTTTCTTTATTTACATTCCAAATGATATCTCCTTTCCCAGTTTCCCCTCCAGGAAAAAACAAAAAACCAAACCAAACAAAACAAAACAAAAAACAAAAATCCTGTTCCCTCCCCCTTCCCCGTGCTAACCAACCCACCCTCTCCCATTTCCTGGCCCTGGCATTCCCCTACACTGGGGTATAGAACCTTCACAGGACCAAGGGCCTCTCCTCCCATTGATGACTGACTAGGCCATCCTCTGCTACATATGCAGCTGGAGCCATGAGTCCCACCATGTGTACTCTTGACTGTGTTTAATGGATTTAATTGATTTGTACAATTTCTCAAATTCTCAAAATTGAACAGTGAGGTATAGAAGCTGATCAGTTACAGCTCATATTGATTGTAAAGTGTTCAGGTTAATTTGTCTCAAGAAAGTTCTCAGGAATCTTGAACTCTACAGGGAAGCATACATGCATAGATGGGTAAGGAACCTGTTTGTTTGAGCAAAGACTCTTTGCCATGTAAGTAGCATGTGTTTCCTGAAGATAGTGGTACAGAGAAGACATGCCTCGTGATAAGATGCTAGAACAGCCATGGCTCCTGCTTCCCTCTGTGCTTTCTCTCATTGTGGTGGAAGCATTTTCTGGTTCTATTTTCCAGCATAAACTTGCCTCCGTTGGTGACATTTTAATTTGATTCTAGAACATCCTTCCATCCTGCCTGCTTTAATTTCACCACAGCATGTTTCAATAACATTTCTCAGCTTATGCTTTTGCTATTTAGCACCAGTAAGCATAAAATAAATGAGTGCTGTATTTCATAGTTAGGCACATTAGTAGGCATTAGGTAAATGTCAGAACTCTGGTCATTGTGTCACAGGATACCTTGACAAGCTTTAAGTTTCTGGAACAATTTTATGTGTGGAGAATTTAGTCCATTTACCAGCATTACAGTTTTGATTAATGATTAATTTGTAAGTTTAATTTATTTTACCAAAATGATTGTCTCTAGAAAATATCAACGACTGCCTGCCACATTTCATTTGCAGAACTGCCTCTAGAAACCTGTATGTAAATGATGAACATCTGGTTTGAAGACATCCTTTCTCTAATTTGATACTTATAGCATCAAGCTATGACTAGTTTTCTTTCTGTAACCTCTAGGGAACTTGGACCAACATAGATGAATTTTTTTCAAGCTGTTTTTATTGTTTAGAAGCAAAACTGTCTGCATACCAACCACATCCAGCTGAGGCTAGAATTAATTCTAATTACTAAGGATGCCACCATTCTTAGTGATGAGACAGCAATTGAACAATCTGTATAAGGATTGGTCTTCAGGTTCCAATATCTCTATTTGTCCCAGAATGCTCTTCAAAATGAAGCAGGCTGGATAGGGATGATTTCCAGAGATGACTTCACTGTGCTCCCCTGAGCTGATTCCTATTGCTGCTTCATCAAGTGCACTTGTGTTTCCAGTGTAAGACTCATTTTCTTTCATCCCATTGTCACAAAGGCTGTGCTACAATAGCAGCCAGACCAAGGCAGTCATTAGGATGACATCACTGACTGTTTGTACACTTCATATCTTTGGAGGGCATTTCCCTTTTTCTTTTCACACATTATTCAAAGGTAAACGTTATCCTTCATTTTAGAGGTTAATGTGATTGGTTACATCCCACTATCACAAAAGCAGTTTTGAGATGTTCATGAGTGATAATGTGCACATCATTCATAACATGTGGCAGAGATGGGTTTGCTCAGCAACTCAGAGTCTGAGAAAATTAGGGCAAGTGCATGCCTAATCTTCTTCCTAGGAAATAGAAATTCTACCTGTTCAGATGGTTCTCTGAAAAAGATATGCTGAATGTCCTTCAAATATAGCTTTCCAGTTACCAGGTTATAGTGAGATCACACTTTGCAATGATATAGTTTCTGCAGCTGTGAAGCATTTCAAGTGTGGGGATCTTGCTATCCTTCCCTCCTTACCTTCTTCTTTCCCTCCCTCCTCTCCCTTTGTTTCTTGTTCCCTGTCTCCTTTGTTTTCTTCCTTGCTCCCTTCCTCTCTCCTTCTTTCTTCTTCCTTTCTATCCTTTTTTTCCCATATTTCCCCCATCAAGTTAGTGGGTTCCCTATTGCCTGTTCATAAAGTTTTGGATAATGGAACATTTCCTAGAAATAATTATGCCTAATGTTCCCTCTGTGACTCATAAGATGGGGCACAGGGTAAATAAAATACAGGATGATATCCAAATGCTGGGCTCAAGTATTAACTCATTTCCCCCAAGAATCTGTCTCTGTTCTCATACATGTGACCTTTTACAAGATCAAGCCCTGGCCACTATAAAAGTGAAGAATTAAGTGAGTCAATGCTCATACATCTTCATAACCATAGCACAACACTTTCTTGTGCATATTCATGCAATAACTTGCTGATTCTTCTGCGCAACTCCATTGCTAACTGTTCACCCCACAGAATCTAGTCTATACTGAGCATTTATAAACATAAACTGGATCACACCACAGCATGTATATTTACAATGAATTCCAAACATGCTTTCTTTACTTCCAAAGCTTCCATGACTTGCTTCCCACTGGCCCTCCCATCTCCCATCTCCCATCCATCCCACTTTAGCTCTTAGGGACCATGCTCCAGCTACCATACAACACACTCATTTCTTTTTGTAGTCTACAAATCCTTTTCCTGTGTCTTCCTGGGACACTTTGTTTTTTTGCCACTGGTCCCCAAGAACAGGTAACTCTTGTCATTCAAATCTCAGAATAAATATCACCATAAAATAGCTCTCCTTGACACTTTGAATATATTAGCTGACCAAGTTATCTTTCTCATATCATTCTCTTTTTTATTATATATTTATATATGGGGGGGGCAAGACTGCACACATGTGTACCATGACACAAACATAAAAGACCAAGGAAAAGTTCATGGATTCCCCCACCCCCAACAAAAAACATATTTGGCAAGTGCTTTTTGTCAGTTGAGCCACCACACTGGTCCACCTCACCATAATTCAATTATCTGCAAAGCCCTGAGCATTATTAGATTTCAATCTTATTTATGGTTTTTTTTTGTTATCTATGAATGATGTTTCTATTTAACAAGAGTACAGTTTGAAGGCATAAAGGAACTTGAATGCAATTCAAGATGTAAAATATCTTTTCTGGTTTACCATTACCACACCTTCAGAGTTCAGAGTGATGTGCTAGCATATAGAAACAAAACATATGTGGCAAATAAATAAATATGTGCAAGAAATTCAAGATGCCACATGGGGAGGGATATACCTTTTCCATATCTACCTTCCATTCTATTTCTACAACACTCTGACTACATAGGCCTGTACTGAGAGCAGATAATAATTAGTTCTTCTTATAGTTTTATTCACAGTTTTCCTTTATGAATAAGGTTCTTGTTCCATATTTAAGAACTGATATTTTTATTATGAATTCTGATTATATCTTTACTATTATTACTTTGTTTTAATTTATAATACTAAAAGGTATTTATGTAATTATCTATGTAATATGTATGATTAGAGAAGTCTTCTCCAGTTTATAACTTGCTTTGCATTATCTTTGGGTGATTGCCATGGTGGGTAAGTTCACTCATGTACCCAGTCTTATCATCCTGGGAGTCAAATATGACTAGGGAGAAACAGTCAGTCCAGAAGCTTCTGCTTCAAACTGATGGTCAGAATGTGATGTGTCCTTGTTCCAACCTTTCAATATACTACCACATTTAACCCTTTCTAAGACTTATCCCTTCCTACATTTCAACATCTTGAAATAAAACCTAAAGCTTCACTATGTGGCAACGTCTGTCTTCAAGATGTGACTTGTGATCTTAGGACTTGGCCCCTTTGATAGTACTCAGCTCCATTGTAAGGTGATTCTTCCTATACTCAGTCAAGAGGCCATGAGACAATCATTTGAAGAAAGATTCTGAATCCTGCTTCTGGCTTAAAAACATTCCATTAACACTTTCTGGAAGAAAACCACTAGCATTAAAATTGTAGATAGGGTGTCTGTATTCCCACTTCCCAACCCTCATCTTATGCTTTAATTGTTTCCATGGAAATCTTAACAGAATAATTTGGGTAAATAATATATTCACATAGTTAAAAAGTGAAAACCTCTCTATCATCTGCAGTAAATCTTTCTTGCATCTCTGCCCTGCTGTGCACATTCTATTACACAGACATGTCATGGGTTGTTTAACTGGCCTTTGTATGCCAATGCTTTGAGTGATCTTAATAAATTGTTACAGAAAGAGTGTAATAACTTGTGTGGGTGACTTCCAAATGAAGTTCTGGAGGCAAAGGAAACATTAGATGTGATTGAAACTATGTCCACTCAAAACCAACTCAACAAGAGGCCTTCAGAATTGGCCTTTGTGGGAAATATAGTGAAGGAGAGGAGGCCATGACTCCGTGAGGTGGGCACTCACCCAATGGCTAGTGTCTTTGAAAAAAAGAAGATATGTATAGCAACACACAGGAAAGAATGCATGTGACACTGGAAGCAGATGGTGGGATGCCATAAGCTTCCAACAACTGGGGGCTGCTATCGACAGACAAGGCAGATTTCTTCCACAGAGCTTGTTCAGTGACTCCAGTGATCCCTTGATTTTGGTCTTACAGTCTCCATGACTTAAGGAGTGACTTCTGGTTGTTTTAAGCTAACATGTTGCGATGCTTTGTTAAACAATGGATTTGTGATATGAGCACTGTATCCATATCCTCCCATGCTACCCTCCAACTAGCATAGCATGGCATGAGTGCTGTCTATTACCCTTACCAGCAGAAGACACGATTATACTACTGTATTGCTTCTCATTTGACAATAAATAATAAAAAGTGCCTTGTGTAGTTTTAAATTTTATTTCTCTTCTACAACTAGGTACCTTGTAATTTGTTTAAGGGCTTTTAACATTTTCCCCCATGACTTTTATTTATATATTTTGCGATTTTGTTTAATTATTATCATTTTTTTTACTTTATAATATTGACTATATGGTATATATTATTACAATTATCTTCTTTGGGTCATCATTGTTTTTTGAAATACTAATTTGATAAACTGTTACCTACATTAATTTATTATTCTTTTGTGTCGTGCCAGGAATCTGAATCACTGAAAGTTGCCTGGGAGTTGATAAAGCAATATCTTTTTTATCTTCATCAAGAAGTTCATTGGAAATCTTAAAATGGTAAAGTTGGATGATCTAACTTTATCTGTTTGCAGATGGTACACAGTTGATTTCAACACCATTCTTGAAATGTTACCTTTACGATATATTGAGTTCTTGTATATATTTGGTTCTATTTCTGGAAATTCTATTCTGTTACATTGGCCTGTCTTTTTATCCACATGCCAGAAGAAACTGGTCTTGATTTTCAAAGTTCTATAAAATGTTTCTTTATACAGGTAGGAGAGTCATTTCCATCCTTGCTTCCTCTGATGGGCTCGTTCCACTTACGAAGCCCCTACCCCAGCCCCAGTTCAAATGGCCTTCCCCTGTGTTATCTGTGTCATGCACACTGTGACAATGTGACACAGGACTGGAGAGCTTTGTGTGAATTTTGTTCATTAGTTTTCATACTACTTCAGTAAGTAGAGCATAGTATTTCTCCTTTTTTAGAGATATAGAGGTGTTGTGAAATTGACCAGTATCCATAGTGTCAGAGAAACACTGTTGTAAAGGGAACAGGAAAAATACTGTTTTCAGCTAAGGCTGAATCTCAGGGAGATGCGGATTTAATCCTTTTGTCCTGTGGTATAAAGCCCACTCTAGTTTAATATGCACACATCAGAGGTTTCAAATTATCTTACTAAAATTCAGCCTTCAACAGAAGCATAGCTGTCTTTTTGACTTGCAATGTGTTCTAAGATGTGAGAAAAATCGCTATTGAAAATCATAAAGCATCTCCAGAAAATGCCAGCTTAACCCATACATCCAATTCTCTTCATGAATTCAATTTGTATTATTTGGTTGAAGAGACTGGGTTCTGAGGCCTGACATCGCAAGTGCTGGAGCTTGACACCGGGTCCACAGTTTCAGTGGGAAATTATGCAGAAAAAAAATCCTGTGGTTGCTGTCATTTGTTAGGTTTGTCTGGCTTTGCCTGGCTCCAAGCCTCTGTGTGCTTTTCTCCAGAGCAGAAAGCCTGACCAGAGGCCTGGCCTTGGGCCTTCCTCTCACTGGTGTATTCTAATCTGCTCCACCACAAACACAGACTTTCTCAATGTAGGCTGTAGGCTTTTCTAGTATTTGAGGCATTCAAATTTGTTGTGGAGCTTCCCTGTGCATTGTAGGATTCATAGCACCACCCCTTGCTTCTACACACTGAGGACTCATAGCACCCTATGTCAGTCATGACACACCGTGATGTTTCCAGACAATGCCAGCATTACTTGGGGAGAGGGTACTTGTTAGTAAACAATGTTTTCATTTATCTCAAAGATCCAACATACTGTTCTTGCTTTCCTATGTAGTTGCTAGTAACTCATGAGGCTTAACTAATTGAAATGATGTCCAATAGAAACAAAATATGAGTTTCAAATGGGAGACAGAAAATTTAATAGATATATAATCAAAGGAAAAGGCCACAGGTGGGTTCAATTTTAAGTCAATTTTCTAAAATATTAGAAAATATGTCTAACTCACTGTCTTTCAATCTATTCATCTTTGATATCTAGTATGTATTTAATATTTGCAGCACATCTCAGAAGTAGTTACTTTTTAAATGCTTAGTAGTCACAGGTGGCCAATGGCTATGGTATGGTACTAGTCTATATTTCTAAAATATTCCTTCCTTTCAATTCCCTCTGAGAGTCAGCATGCTGTTGCAATGCAAGGGTAGGTTAATCTATTTTTGTAACTCTGATGTTATGAGTCTGAAATAATTATTAATCTCTTAAACTCATAGCTTTAGTATCTATGTTAGGGAAGTAATAATAGATGCTCTTTAATCAATTGTAAGAAGCACATGGAATAGTTTGTGTGGCACAAGGCATACAACAGATGTTTCATAAGGGGTGGTTCTGTCTTCTATGCCTCTCCTGTCATCAGTAGGAACTTCAATATTTAGTTCCCCTGGGACTCACTGGAAAAAGAACACATGCCCCATCTATTATCACCATGCCCTCTACCTAATTGAATATTCCACATTAATGTAAAAGACCACAGCATTCCAGGGAATCTAAGTTCATCTCCACTTGGTCTTGCCTAACTGCTATTAATTAAGTCCTGATTAGCTGTGTCTGGGGAAATGACAATTTGAAAAACAAACCCTGAGCCCTCTCAGATTCTTTTGCTTAGTCTCAACTGAGCTCATCTTATCCTCATTCAAGAATATTCTCTTCTACTCATTTCATAGCAAACATTTCTTCAAATTTTGTCAATTCCTGAATGCATTCTGCTCATCAAGGAGGACCATCTAGCATTGTTCAAGAATCTGTGGTAGCATGCTGCCAGAAGGAGTCCTCTGCTGAGACAAATTTGATATTTGGGTAATGTTGAGAAGAAAACAGATGGCTTATAAGGATCCATTTTGTATCACAATAGATAAGATATACAAAGGAAAAAAGGTCCTTGTCATAAGGAAGATAGTGCAAATTATATACCATATGTATTCCATTTACATAAGTACGTGTTCTCCAGGATACAAAGCTCAACTGCACATGATGTCAACGACAGTTACTGTTTCCAGTTCCTTCATAGGTTTTCTATTGTAAGATAATCCCTTCTCCTTTCCAATCCCCATTTTAACTGGTGTGAAAAATGCACTGTGCAATAGAAAGTGCTCATAAAACCTCTGTTCTAGGGTATTGAATTTTCTTAAAACTTCATAGTGGGTAAAGCTTTTCTGGATCTCAGTGAGATTATTCAGAGAATGCAATCAGGATTAGTTAAATGGTGTATTTAAAGTGTCTCCTCAAGGTCAGTGTCTACTCTGAGGGAATTCATGCTTTAGAGGGAACTGGCATGTGAATAAATGATCACAAGATGGCCTATTCCAATGGAAAAGATGGGGATATTCAGGACTTTAAGAACCCAAACAAAACAGCAAATTTTTATTCATTCACCCATTTATTGAACAACAACTGTTGGGTGCATGAGTGTGTGTAGTGAGGAACGTAATATTAAAAATTAATTAATAGATAGAAAGGAAGAGAGATATTATCTTCTGGATTTCTTTCCTTGTAGAACTGTTTCTTTTCCAGGGAAGAAAATTCGTAAGAAAACTTTTTATCTTTGTTATGTCTTAAGTGTTTCTTAGATTGTGCTTTTTCTAATTACCCCTTGCCTACTTGCCTTTGATTCTGAACATAAGTGTACCTAATCAAAGCAGACAGATTCAAGAGAAAATCCAACAACTTTCCAGATCATTTTTAGCTATTATGGACATTTACTTCCTTGACCAAACTAATGAAGAGTGGCTTCCAGTTGAGAGTTGCTGTATATTTGTATGAAATGATTTGAAGACTGCTTTTCAGTTAGAGTATAGTACAATTAACACTGTATCTGTACTGAACATTTTTTTATTCTTGTTGCTAAACTAAAATATTCTCTTTTTCAGGGTCTCAGAATAGTCACCATATCTATCAATAACAATTGCACAATAGGAGTGTTGACTTCTGGTTGCATATTTTTAGAAGAGAATTGAATTCCAGATAAAGTCTTTTCACAGCAAGCATTTCCTATTTGAATTTCTTTTTATTTAGTTTCTCAGTAGTTCCATAAAGTTGAAGCATTATTATACTATCATTTTTATCATTTTATAGATAGGTCAACAGAACACAAAAGATTAAGTATTTTAACTGTGGTCATGCAGAATAACATTTCTTCAAAGCCAATACTATATCTCTACTTTCCTCAGTTTTCAAGTCTAATCACAAAATTTGTACTTGGTTTTCATAAAATATATTCACCTTTCCTGTCTTTCTTTCTGTAACTTTCTTGCCTTTAAATATACCTACTGTGTTGCTATTCATGTTTTAGTTGAAAACCTTCACAGCTGTAGGTAATCAATCAGTACTGAACATTTATTGGGTTTAGAGTGACTAAAAAATAGACAGTAACATTGCTTTCCTCAAAAACTTCAAATAGAAATATTGATGCATAAGGTTATGTTAATAATGTATCAAATGACTATAATCGCTTGTATAGAAACCTATTAGTTGTCCCAACCAGTGTAGGAATTATATAGTCAGAATACACTATAAGGGAATTCCATGTTTGAACCTACAGTTGATATTATTTGACTCAAGGATGGAGAAAATACCAAGAGAGCAGACTCAAAACTTACGTTTACACATGTATAGTTTTCTGATACATAGCAGGTATCAGGATAATATGGGAAGAAGGTAGTTTTTTCAATATGTAGTTTTTGTTACATGTCTTTTCCATACAAGAAACAAATATCTTGACCTTTATGCTATACCATCCATAAGAAGAAGGGTCATGAGAATGCAAAGCTAAAAAGCACCTGGGTGACTAGGATAACAAGTTCATTCCATTGAAATAGGCAACAACTTTTAAACTAGAATACTAAAGCATTAACTACAAAGGGATGGTTAAAATGGCCTCTATTAAAAACAAGAACTTTGTTCATCAAAAAAGATTATGAATAAATTGAACAGTCTACCAGAAATAGCAAATATGCTACAATAGATCCATCTGAAAAAAACTCTTTGAAATATGTAAATTAGTTTTAATGAATGAGAAAAATAAAGTAAAAATAAAATGGTCAAAGACTTTAAGACAATGCACATAGCTGATAAGCATAAAAAAATGTGCTTGAAACAATGAGTGTGTTGGTGCAAGAGTTTACTCCCAGCATTCAAGAGTGTGAGGCAGTTCATTACAGTCAGCCTTGGATACATAGTCACATGCAACGTCAAAAGAAAAACAAATCAAACAACTGGCAAAATTTGCTCAATATTATTAGTCACTAGGAAAGTGTAAGCCCCCTCTCCCTCAAAAATGAAGTGTCACACCACAGGTGTGATATAACATTACATCTTGATGAAAAAACAGGGCAATGGAAGCACTTACCGAGGCTTAGCATTGTGTAAATTAGTCCAATTGTGCTAGCAAAACCCTCACTGTATCCACATGTTGGTATATGTATGTACATGAACCAGCAGCTTTGTAAAAATAACTTCATAGTAGATGTATGCTATAAGTTTTTGAAAGTGCATCAAATAAGTGAAATAAAATGTTCATGGGATGAAATGGCCCAAAGCAACAAAAATGATAATCATTCCTATAGAAGGAAAATGATGCTCACATATATACTATAAGGAAAAGTACTTCCAAATAGAACTAAGGCATACCATTTTAAAAACAGACAAATAAAAGAGCAACTCTGATTTCCTTTGGATAAATGCATGGAGAGTAAAGAGTGTGCAGGAAGTTTCAAAAACCAAGAACTTTATATCTTCTGCTTAGTGGTAATTATAAGGGTATACACATATAAAATTCACTACGTTATGTCCTCTAGACTAGTGTGCTAAGTTTTGTGTTGTAAAGAGAATAATGTACCTTTAGTGATGTTCACATCCTTCTGCTTGGAATTTGGAAGGGAAATTTGGAAAGGTAATTAAGTTCAAATTCATTTTGGTGGGAAAGTTGTCCTGGACTTACTCAATAGGTCCAACCAAATCACTCTGGTCCTTAGATATGGAAAAGAATAGTGGATGGTGAATCAGTATTCAATCTAACACTGAGAACCCTGACGATGTAAAGAGGGGACAATAAGCCAAGGAATATGAGCTGCTTACCAAGTGAAAAAACCAAAGATACTGGAACTTGTGAGCAGTAGTGTGTTCTCAATGACACCTTTGGGTCAGGTTAGTGAGACTCATGACTCATAAGAGCATAAAACAATACATTTCTGCTTCTGGGAGACATTGGACTTTGATAACCTGTGGCAGCAACAATAAAAAGTTAATGCATATAAAACTATTGTTAGAAAAACAAAACATTATCAGTTTTCCTTTATCAATGGTCTTAAAAGTAATGCTTACTTGCTTTCCTGGAGTGCCCACAAAACTCCATATTTTAACAATTATTTCCCTTGCATATGCAAATCTATATCTCTTCATACTGTACAGATGCCTGGCAACAAGCGTATGTTCACTTTATATACTAGGTGCTCTATGCATGTTTGGTAAATTAAATTAAATTGGGCCATTTATGTGCATGAGAGGCAGTGACTAGGACAGACACAATTGCACTAATGTGCTCTCTCAGCCTACCTAGCAAGCTCTCCCCTGCACAGATACATTAATGTGAGTGTTTCTGAATAATGAGACTGAGGTTGTTTAAAACAGCAGGCTGGCATCAGATGAAACATTTCCATATCATTCTAGATTAAATAATACCTTTACCACTTCATGTTTTCTCTCCTGGTAATTTTGCTTTGTCCTTCACATTGGTGATTTGTTCCACATGACCACTCATTTGGGATAATAGCAGGGCCAAGAGGCATGACAAATAAGACAGGGCCAAACCTGATCACCAATATTCCATTATGCTCCCCAGAGCCATGGGCTTGGGAAAACTGTCACTGTCTTAAAACAAAGATGTTGTGCTTGAGCCTACACATTAGGAATTCAATGACTGTAGCAGCAGTGAACATATTATATAGCAAGTACAGAGACATGGCTATAAAGGGAGCTATAGTCAAAGTGAACTGCTTTTTTTGTGTGTGTGTGTCCAGTGAAACCACAGAAACTCAGTGCATATTATATGTACAGACCCATAGTATAAACAATGGGGAGCATGATAAAGAGAAGATAGATTCCATAGATTTCAAAGGGGGAATCATGCTATGGATGAAGTAAACGCTATAACAAAAACAACCCATGAACGAGACCCAAACGTAGTTTAAAATTTCAGAGGAGATTGGGAGGATTTTACCCAGAAGGCTTTGGGAGTTGGCAGAAATAGAAGTAGGAGTAAATCTATCAGTAAAAGTATCAGAGAAGGAAAGTTGAGGTTTTTATGGTGCTACTAGCACTAATTCCCAGTCCTGCTTGTAAACAGCAAGTCTCAACTTGCAGCACTATTGGTACTCTGCACTTCATTGTTACTAGACTGTTTTGGGAATTGTGATATAGTTTTCAGTATCTTTAATCTCTATGAATTATTTTGCATGCCATCAGATATATGGCAGCCATGTGTCCTTTGAGGAACAAATTGTCCCCAGTTGACGTCTACTGTGCTGGAGGAAAAGCTCATAAGCATGAAGACATGGGAGTTACTGCTATGTCAACAAATTCAGAATTTTATTCTACACATGATGAGGAGCTGATAAAATATTTATGCTGCAAATGGAAGGTTGAAAAATGTTTGAATAGAATTTATCTGACTGAAATATTGGAGAAACAAGGAGAGGGCCTTTTGGGGAAAAAGGGGAACCATTCAAAACTTTAGTACAAACATGTATGATGGGGTTTGGTAGCAAAAGAACTGTATGTGTTCTAAACATCCTACAAGTGCAGAGTTTTGTTCATTTAGCTCAGGACTTCCAGGCCATATCACTTCTTTCTTGAGCACTAAGTACTCAAAGATGTTCGCCTGCTTTTGGAAACTGAAACATCAGTACTCCCTATACCCTCTCATGGGCTTCCTTGTAGAGAAGAGCAACGACCAGTATGCTCTAAGGCATTTTGTAGTTTGGGGACTTTGGGCACACTCTTCAGTATGATGGTGAGGAAAATCAGGGCGAAAATATGTGGTACAAATCCCAGGGGGCAACTGTCAGACATACAGAGAAAAACAGCAGCAATTTCATAGCACCCTGCAAGCTGCCAAGGCAAGGAGTGCACTGCCTTTTGCTCTCATCTATTCTTTCTATAAATTTCAAATCTACATATTATTATGAAAAAGGTATTTTGAAACTTTTGTGGATTTTCCCCCTAGGAAATGGCAGGGAAAAGAAAGGGGAGAAAAATGTATTGTGGGTTTACTACTAACAATTTAAGGACTCAGTAAACCAGGCAGGAATATTAGAAAATGTATCATTGTAACTGAGCTCCATAGAGGGCCAGTATCTTAGTGACTTAAAACTGATAATCAACCTCAGTAGGTAGGTGTCCATGTTAGGATGCTTTAGAGTTAGCAATGTATTATAAGTTATAGCATTGCAGTGACTTGTGCTCTTGACAGAAACTACTTGGCACAAGTATGAATTCTACTTTCTAGTTTCAGAGAGTCCAGGCCATATTGGCTGGCTGTGTTGTTTCTGGAGTTATGGGGAAGCAGAGCATTGGGCATATGGTAGACAGAAAGCAAAAGAAGGCTGTAAGAGGGTCTTAAGGACAATCTGCACCCAAGGACCTATTCCCAGTAATCTACCTTCTAAACTTGCCAGACCTCCTACCATGATGTCATCAGTTAGATTCAAATCCCAAACACAAACCTTTCAAGAGAGTACTTTATATACAATCCATGATGCTCAGCAGTCACATATTAAAACCAAACAAAACAATAACAATAAACAAACAAACAAGCCCCCAAACCTATAATACTAAAATATTTATATATAGTTTAAATGAGCTTTTTTCATCTAGACTGACAATCCTCCCTCCATGAGGCAAAGACTACCTGAGAAAAACCCCAATACCAGACATGAAGAGCCTTCTTTTAAGCTGTTGCTCAGAGATGTCCAAAGGACTCCCAAAGCATACAAGCCTATTTTTACTGCCTTTGATTGCTCTTCACAAGTAGAATGCACTTCAGAATCAGGGTCCAAAGGCTCCTGAGATGGAAATGTTCTGAATGCCTCATCTCAAGGACTAGTTTCTGTAGTTCTAAGACAATGCCTATGAACCAAAAGAATGATTGAATTGTTTTACTATAATTCATTGTTTGGAGAATGAGATTGGGCAGCTGTGTCCAAATCCTACCTTCACCATCTTCTGGTTCATTTACTATCTATACCCTGATTACCTTCCTTACAAAATGACTCTAAAATGGTATTAACCTAATTAATAATACTTCACATAAAATACATAAGTGCTAGCTTGCTAGAGGCTATTTTAGGGTTGTTAGATGTAAAGTAAGTATTAAATTAGCATTTTAATAGTTATCCTTAAAATCATAATTTTATATATGCTTGATTATTAAAAATATTCCCTAGGAATTTCACTGATGTACTATTAAAAAAAAACACCGTGTGATTTGTTATTTGATGATTATGGATCATAAGATACTGGGTTATAGAAAATAGAAAATTTCCCTACTCATGAGTGATCCAGGAAGCAGAAAAGACATGGAAACAGTGAGACTTCAAGGCAACTCTCACCAGGGATCCTGATTATTCAGAGGCCTCCTTTTCTGAGCCTCCTGTCATTCTCAAAATGAAAGAGAACTAAGAGATGAATCTATGTTTTCTAGCACAGGAGCTGGACCAAAGAGAAGGCTCAGGTCCTGTTTACCTGTGTCACAGAGAGATGTGTGTGTGTTTGTGTGTGTGTGTGTGTGTGTGTGTGTGTATGTGTGTGTGTGTGTGTGTGTGTGTGTGTGTGTGAGAGAGAGAGAGAGAGAGAGACAGAGACAGAGACAGAGACAGAGACAGAGACAGAGAGAGGGAGGGAGAGACAGACACAGAGACAGAGACAGAGAGACCGAGAAAGAAGTGCAGAGATACAGAGAAACACAGATAGAGACAGAAAGACACTACATAAATCTCTCCTAATTTTATAAAAGCTCAAAAACAGGAGAAGTCTTGCCGGAAAAGTTCTCATTCTCTTATGAATGAAAAATTATTTCCATTTCAATTACAATCACAACCAAACACAAGTCTCCCAATCAGCTTTACTTTTTCATCATATACATCAAGTAAACAAGCTTGATTCAAGTGAACTGCAAAGCTTGCTGGAGTAAAGAGCAGGCAATACAGTAGAGAGTAAAGTCCTGAATTATAAGTTTTGAGGAAAAGGCATATCTGCTTTACAGTGATCGCATCCATGGCCCATCAAACTCTCTTTTTAATTGGCTATAGAATGTAGACATACTGTCAAAATTTTAAATCAATTTTATACAATCATGGATTGCAGCTATCATTATTCCAATGAGATTCATATCTGCAGCTGATGTGGAAGGAATTGTGACTAAAAATATCAGAGCTACAGCTCTTATTGAAATTTTTATGCCTGTAGACTGTTATTTTTCTACTGCTTAAAAGCATGATGTTGGAAAGAAATGAATCCCATCTTGCATCTACCTCTTTAAATGAGGGCTTTTTAACTGTTATAATTCCCAAGTCTGGGTTTACATATACCACCTTATTCCAAACAGAACACTGGGATTAATGGTATGATATTAAAAGCAGAAACAAAAAGCAATTGCTTTGGGAGACACTTAGGTACAGAAGTACCTAGCAGAAAAAGAGAGTTACTTTTGCATTAGTTATCAATGCAATAATGTTGGAGAGTGATAGATCATTCCTCCATTTACTGGTACTCTAAAACTATGCATATCATTATGTGGTTAGCCCTTGATTCTGTGAGTTCATCTACTGAAACACTGGAATCAATAGAAACACGAGTCCAAGAATCTGCACTTCTTCATCCTCTACTGAATAGCAAGCTTCATTAAAATTGTGATTTCATCTTACTAGTCTTCCTAGAAACTACAGCACTCAACCCATACCATATGTTCAGTACACTCTTCTACACTATTCAGGCCAAAGGAAGATGCTTTGCTCTCTGGATATGTTCTTGGGAGTTGAAATGAAGCCAAGAATCAGGAAAACAATGGACTAGAAAAATAGACTGCAATAAGAGGAAGTTTAACAAAATCGATGTTCCAATCATGCCCTTTCCTTTCTATTGTATCTACTTAAGTGGATCATCATGGGCCCAACAGTTACCAAGGGAGAGAGAAGTGAGAAACATGGTCAAGTGCCTGCTATGGACAAAAAGTCCCTATCAGAATGGAAACTGGAACTATAGGTCTTTGTACTACTCCGTGCATTCTTATCCTCCTCCTACTACTTTCATTTATAAACAGTAATCCAAAGAAATATAAAAGATGGTGATACCTCAGAGAAAGGTACGTCTTAGGGTTGAGAAACACTGAAATTCTCTGGAGCCAGAAGATACTCAGGAAATGTGGAAGGATTGTGAAAACAAAATATTAAATTAACATCTTAACCAATTTACTAGTAAATAGGCTGAAACTCTGTCTCAGATGACATCAGAAATTCTGCTGTAGGAATTGGGTTTCTTAGAGGGTGCACTTCAGGGAAAAGTCCTATAATTTGCATACTCTGTCATATATCTCTGTCTGTCTGTCTGTATCTATGTATGCATGTCTATCTATCTATCTATCTATCTATCTATCTATCTATCTATCTATCTATCTATCTATCTATCTATCTATTTTTGTTATATCTCTGCCTATCTCTCTTTCACATATATCTATCACCTATCTATCTATATTATCTATTTATTTGTATGTGTAGTTATCTGTGGCTATCATCTAATCATCACCACCATACAGAGATCCAGTTGGATCTATGAAATTTGTCTTAGGTACATGCAGGAAATGAAACATCTGTTTCTTTTCTAGCTATATTTTCCTGACTGAGGCTGATAGCTGCTCCACTACTAGCAGCTTTTTCTTTCACCATCTCCCAATCAAACAACAGGATAGTTAAGAAGAAGATCAGGGAACCACCACTTATCATCATTCCTAGCACCAAGTTGCAGAAGCTAATAGCATTTTGATTCACAGTTCAGGGTCTGACTTCTGCCACTGAGCTTAACTCATAATGTACAGCTTTGTCAGGTGTGATGGGTGCAGAACACTAGAGTTTGGTTGCCCTTTTACCTATTTGTTGGCTATACTCGCTCTGATCTGGGAGTGGGGATCAGACAACTCATACCATACCCTCTTGCGAGTAGTGGCCCTGCTAGTGAAGGAGAAATTCCATTCATGAGAAGCTAGCACTGCCCTCACCTCCAGTTAACAGAGGTGATGCTCAGAACTTTTTCCCAAGTAGGATAAATATAAAGAGATCCCCACCCAGAAATGTGATAGTAAAGCTTCTGAGAAGACAATGAGAATATTTTAAGGCAGATAGTGAAAACTGAGTCCATACAAATGAGAAAGGCCTAACAAGTTCAACAGCTGACTTCTCATAAGAAACAATGAAGACCAAAAAACAAAGTGTGCCATGTTCCCATTCTAAGATAATAATTGCCAA
Organism: Mastomys coucha; assembly: GCF_008632895.1. Taxonomy (NCBI): domain Eukaryota; kingdom Metazoa; phylum Chordata; class Mammalia; order Rodentia; family Muridae; genus Mastomys; species Mastomys coucha. The sequence continues at coordinate 3,778,630 of NW_022196912.1, read as the reverse complement.
CCTATGATATAATATATATAAATAGAAAACATATTTTTAAAAACTAAAACCAAAATCAAGGCACACAAAAACCTAGATATGCAAAAACTTAGTTTGTTTCTGCAGACTCACTATACAATAAGTATTTTAATATGGTAAAAGAAGCTATCAGACCAAAGGCAAATGAATTCACGTGTGTCTTAGTTAGTATTCTATTACTGTGAAGAGGTACCATGATCACAGCAACTGTCATAAAGGGAAGCATTTAATTGGGGATTGCTTACAGCATCAGGCTTAGTTTGTTACCATCATAGTAGAGAGCATGGCAGCATGCAGGTAGACATGGTCCTGCTGAGAGTCATACAGACAGATCGACAGGCAGCAGAAAGGAAAAGACACTGGACCTGGCTTGGGTTTTTGAAACTATGAAGCACACTCTAATGACATGTTTTTTCCAAAAAGGCCACATGTATTCCAACATGGCCACACCTTAAATAATGCCACTCCTTATGGCTAAGCATGCAAATCTATGAGTAGATGGAGGGGTTTTCTTATTCAAACCACCACAGTGTAAAAATTCAAATCTAAACAACAATCACCACCACCGCCACAACAAAAATGAGTTTTGGCAATGGTAATTATATAATTCTCTAACACAACCATGTATGTTTCATTTTCTCTCAATTGATTTAAAACAGTTTTATAAAATGCTACGTATATTGAGTTATTTTGAACATAGCATAAGGAAATGACTTTCATTTGTTACTGCTATCAGAGAGAATAGAGAATTAGATATATTTGGGAAGGCAAAGGTCATGAACAGTAACTTGAATCCACAGAAACAAAGAATAGTCTCAGATAAGATCAAAGGATTAATATAGCAACATCTTATAATTGTGTTCTTGTTTTTCTTCCTATTTGCTACTCCTTAAATAACCATAAGATTATAAAAAGTAATTATTATACTATACTTGGGGATTTGTAACATATATAGATATAATAACTTTTATAAAATAGCATGAAGAGCAGAGCAGAGCTGAACAGGAACAGTGACACAAGAGGTGTCTCACTGAGCAGAAACAGTGCTCCTGTGTGACACAAGAGGTGTCTCAGTGAGCAGGAACAGTGACACAATAGGTGTCTCACTGAGCAGAAACAGTGCTCCTGTGTGACACAAGAGGTGTCTCAGTGAGCAGGAACAGTGACACAAGAGGTGTCTCACTGAGGAGATACAATGCTTCTGTTTCTCACTGGAGATGTCTCAGCCAGTGGGGACAGTGTTTCTGTTTCTCACTGGAGATGTCTCAGCCAGCGGGGACAGTGTTTCTGTTTCTTACTGGAGATGTCTCAGTGAGCGGGAACAGTGCTTCTGAATGCCACTGGAGGTTTGTTCATGTCATAACTACTTCACATGTATGCAGACATGGAGAATATCAGGTTTACTCCTGAATAATGGAAAAAAAGCAAGAGTTTTTAAAGACTTCTGAATCCATGGGCTGTCAGTCAGTGACTTTCAGCTATGTGATATAATTTTAATAGGTGAAAGATGAATATTGCAATATGCCAGATGTGATATATATTTAGCATGGTAACATACTGAGGAGGCAGAAAACTAAGGATCATGAGTTCAAGACCAGCTTGATGTCCATCATGAGTCCTTGTATCAAGAATAAACAAACAAATAAGCTAGTAAATAAGTAAAATAATTTATATACATGGTAGATGTCAAAGAATGAAAAATATGAAGTAAATACAAATAAAATTGTTCTGACAACATTAAGGTGACATATATGTGTGTGTATGTGTGACAACTGTATTTACTGTAGTATGCTCAAAAAAGCAATAGAGTGATAAATCAAAATCATATATATATGTATATATAAAACCTGCTGAAAGCTCAAATCAGATAAAATAAAAATTAATGAAACTATTAGAGGTAGATAAACCAGGAATTAGAGTGCAGTCTATAGATACTCGCACTGGTAGACCTAGAAAAAGAAATGGAGTAGAGGAAACAAGACTTAGTAGAGGAAATAATGAAATTGACAAGTTTACTCTAAATATACTAATACATATAGAATTTCAAATTAATAAGTACAGAAAATTATTCTGATATATATGTACATATACACATACATACATACCTATACATATTTTTAATAATGCTAAAAGAAACTGTTGATAAAGGTCTAAGAGAAACACAACCTAAAGATGAAATTTTCTAGATCATATATCAGGCTAAAACTTTAATTATGCATAAAATATATATTAAAAATAAAGAAATGAACAAGCCAATGAGTAAAGGTAGGTTATGCATGGAACCATTGAAATATGTTTACAAGCAAGAATTATTGGTAACCCAAGGTGCACATATAGCAGAAAATTGAATTTAATTTTTTCCACATAATTATGGATACCGTGGCTTACATGTAAAAAAATGTATGGATACGTAAAAGGAAATGTCCAGAATTTGCCTTCTTACAAAGACTAAGAAAATCGCTCTGCTAGAATTAATTTGATGTAATCATTTCAGATCTCCAAGTTTATTTCAAAGTGTGTATATTCTAGGATAAATCTTGTATACTAACCCATGGCTAATTTAGGTCAATTTCAGCTCGTGAAGATTGTGGACCCTATCTTTTTCTTCAGTCCTGTAAGGCAGCTAGGAGTGCTTCCCTTGAGCAGTTATGGGAAGAATTTGTGGCAATTGAGCAGGGTCATAAGAACCTTGGCTTCCAACTCTCTAAAGTTTACTTATAATGTAAAAAACACTGCACAAAAATAATATAATATTCAAAAATCTAATGTAGTCTATAAAAGAAACAAATGTTTCTATTTAAAATACATGCATATCAATAGTGATCTATAAAACTTAAAGTAAGTTAAAACATGTCATTACCCAAAGTTAAATCTAAATAATTTTATGATTGAGCTGTATAAAATTTTCAAGCACAGATGAAGGTTGTTAACAAAATAATGAAAAGAAAACAATCTGGACAAGTAAAAAAAAAAAAGTAAATTTAGAAATAAGATAGACAAAATTTAGAGATGTGAAAAAATCCTAAATGTAATAATATTTGCCCAAGAGTATCTGTTGTGTACATCCCTTCAAGGAAGGATCATCACAAAGGCAGAATGAACTGAGTCAACAAATGTATGACACCATTTTTCTCGTGAGAGAAAATAGAATAGCTCGATTGCTTATAAATGTTCAACACATGGTTATTATTAACAAAACAAACCTTCCGAAAACTAGAAATAGGAGGTAGCCTCTTCCTCAACAAAGGTCATGTATCAAAGGCTAAAGCAAATGCTACATTTAGTTTAATGAGAAAACATTGGGCATCTTCCCTTTAAGCTGAGAAATATTACTCTGATGCTTGCAGAGATGATTGCTAATTAACAGATTTCTCAGTCTATGTATGTACTCACATGGGCACACACACACACACACACACACACAGAGAGAGAGAGAGAGAGAGAGAGAGAGAGAGAGAGAGAGAGAGAGAGAGAGAGAGACCCTCTTCACCTGATGTCATACTCTTCCTGGATTTTCTGTTTTCTGTTTATTGAATAAGTTGGGTCTGAGAGCCTGGCTATTTTGTTTATCTCTAATAGATTTACTAAGGGGTAGCAGTTAGCTTTTCAATTCCTTGCTGAGATGGGTGAGACTTTGTTGTTCTGGTTAGCAGGTTAACCACCCCCTGCTGATTCTTCTCTGCTTTCATCAGTATTGATTCTCTTACAAATACCTTAAACTACTAATTGTATTCCAGATTATCCTGTGAATGAGCCCAAACTGTGACAGATAGGAACAATGACGAGATCATTGTCACAGGAAGCCTAATGCAACCAGTAGAAATACTCCATAAGGTTTCTGTGTCATAAGTATCAAAACTAATTTTATGAATATTATGGACTAGCAAATTACCAAATGAATTTCTCACCAATACTGAAGGCTATGTCATGTATAGAAAACACATATTTGAAATAATCAAAGACTGTCAGTAAGCCTTCTTTCCCTGGTGCATTAACAAATTTGCTAGTAAAAGTAGTAAAACTAAAAAGCAAAGAAGAAAATAGCTGCTAAAATTACAGAATTTTAGCATAAATATTATCATCCTCGCTTTTAGTAGGAAAAAGACGGCAGCTTTCAAGAAACTAGATGGAAAGCTGAGTGTAGTGGCACATAGCCATCATACCCAAACTCAAGGGTAGAGGCAGGGATGTCAGGAGGATGATTATGAGGTCACAGGCATCTTTGGCCTCATAAGGAGTTCATGACCAGCCTTAACAAAACAAAACAAAGCAAAAATTTACTTGATACCAGATATAAATACCTCTCATAAGCCACAGTTATAAGAAAAGCTATATTCCACGAACATAAGAACTCAATGACAGATAATGGAATAAAATAGACATAGAAGGCCTGGGTTAGGATATATGAAGGGAAACTTTTTATGATATAGTATATCACACATTGGTAGAGTAAATAATGAAATTTTTGCGGCAATGGTATCAGAAAAATAGGAACATGATATTGAAAATCATAAAACTGCAATTTTACCTCTATCTCATTTCTGAATTCCAGATGGATTAGAGGACCAAATGTGTAACTCTGAAAAAGTAAAAATGTGAAGAAGTAAAAACACAGAAAAACACATGTCAGTTTGAAATGATAGAAAAGTTTTACTTCCCTCCTGTGAGAAAGAAAAACTTGCAAGAAGAAAAGCTGAGTCTTCCCTACATCCAGTTTTGTAATTCTTTTTATTTAATAGATAAGGTTATGAGCTTTGTGAGTAATTTGAAGATAATATTTGCTTCATTTAACAGGCAGCACTTGGTATCTACAATAGCAAAGTATAATACATAAATATGACTGGAAGCCTAGTAGAGATCTGGAGAAATCATTCGAACAAGAAAAATCACAGAAATAGACTGATGGCTAACAACAGTAAGAAATATATTAATAGTAATCAGCATAAGAAAAGTTAATTCAATTTCACAATAATTTTTACATATTCTAGTTTTCAAATAATTTGTGAAAATCCTCTGAATAGATATTATTAATACTATATGTAAGTACTTACCTTCATTAATATCCTCAGCAATGCAAACAAGCCAATAGAAATACACTTCCCAAGGATCCTATTAGAAAACAATAAGAAAGTTAGAAACCAAAGAAAATAGGCAGGTTTATCTATTTTTAGGGTAATTTGGATTGAAGGAGCAATTCTTGTGGACAAATGATTAGTACCGAATAAAAACAAGAACATTCATACCCTCTGTATAGGAGCGTCACAGTCCTTTAATTCATATGCCATATTCACAGTGAGACACTTGTGTAAAACCCATTTCAGAGGTATTTAAGGCAAAAGACATAGAATTCAATAAAATACTATAAAACTGTGTAAGGTAATATAATATGAGCATATGGTACATTACCAAAAATCAAAATAATAAAACTTTTGCATAAAGCAACGGATTAATGATAGAAATAGAATGAAATAGCCAATACCTTTGGTAAGAACTAGTAAGCATACAAGAACATTATGCTTGCACATGTGTCTATATCTGTGAAACCTGGATTTGATTATTATATACCAAAACCATGGAAATGAGAGGCTAAGCAGGGGAGCAATGAGAGAGGTGATAGAAAATGACAATGCAGAGAAGAGAGGAGGAAAGAGGAGGGCAAGGAATTGGAAGCTAGAGGTAAAAATTGTGCTGTTATTTTAAGATTACAAATTATCTTACTTTTATAAATTTCAAGTCCTAAAAGGAAGAGAGGAAGAAAAATGTTAAAATGAAGAAAGACAGAAGGGAGGGGGCAGAAGTAAATAGTATCCCAACTTCTTAAATAGAAAGAAAAGTATTGGATCACATACCTGAAAGAATGAATCAAGAGGCTGTGTCTCTTTTCTCTTGGTGTCTCAGAGCCTTGAGGAATTCCCTCCTCTTCTACATTCAGCCACAGACTCTGCAATATGGCTGCACCATCTCTCTTTGCCCAGAAGAGAAAAGATGATAGTTTTAGAAACACAATCTCCTTTAAAAGCACACCTGTGAATAAAAACAATGACCACCATGGCATGATAGCCATAAGGATGCAGTAGTGGCACACACGCCTCGGCAGTAACCAACAGCTCTCTAATTGGACTTAAGAACCTCTCAAGAAAAGGAACATCATAGCAGGTACTGGAAACCCAGCCAGGGTTAGTTCACAGCTGCCTCAACAAGAGCTGAACAAGGATGACACCAGTGGAAGAGGTGATCTTATGTGACTTCAACTCTACACAAAGTATTACAGGCAACTAAGGAAGCTGAAATATATATATATATATATATATATATATACACATATATATATATGTGTATACACACACATATATATGTGTATATATGTACACACATATATATGTACATATATATGTATGTATATAATATATGAAATATGTATGTATATAATATGTATATATATCAATTAGATAACAATCACAGAAATAAAGGCTATGAATTTGAAAGAGAGAAAGGAGTACAAGCAAAAGGTTGGAAGATGAAAAGGGAAAGGGTGATAATTACATTTTTACTTAAAAAATTATAAAAGGTATAACAAGTCTTAGTTCTAATGTCATTGATTGTAATTTTGTCTCACGCCCTTTCCTGAGTTCACAAGTCACTGGCATGATGACCCAAGTCATTCGTCCAAGGAGATTCCATTCCACAAATGGGCTTGGAAGTGGGGGTGATCAGCTTCCTCTGAGGTAGTCATTCTCAATCTGATAGTTTTGCCTTTCAGGGAACAAAATAAATGTCTGGAGACATCTTCTGCCTTGTTTCCTTATATTGCATTGGGAGGATAAGTTTTATTGGCATCGGGAGGGTAAAAAATCTAGAAAAGTCTCTCACATATTTTACAATGCCCAGAAAATCTTCTAAAGAACTACTGTTCAGGGCTGGTGAGATGGCTCAGTGGGGAAGAGTACCGACTGCTCTTCAGAAGGTCATGAGTTCAAATCCCAGCAACCACATGGTGGCTCACAACCACCCGTAATGAGATCTGATGCCCTCTTCTGGTGCGTCTGAAGACAGCTACAGTGTACTTACATATAATAAATAAATAAATATTTAAAAAAAAAAAGAACTACTGTTCATTATAATATGTCGGCATTCTGGTCTAACGTGATAGGCCTTATGTGGGAGGGATGAGTTACTTGAGAATATAACTAGTACTTCTATACGAGAAGAAGGAATCTTTATTCTTTGTCTTTTATAAAATACAAAATCTCAAATACAGGAAGAAGTCCATAGTGTGTCAATACTGATGTTTCTCTGATTACTGGAGGTGTTAGATGAGTGTTTTCTGGTAAAGCCAGTGTCTGGAATTCTAATGATTTCAATTTGTTCTATAAATTAGTCATTACTTAATCCCTTGACAGTATCCTAGATACACACCCAATATCTAAAATTTAGATGCAGTTTTCCCTGATACAATGACTCAATTATGAAATTAATATAATTCTAATTGGTAATAGCATTCCAAAGCCATAATCAAATCTAGAAAACAAATATTGTAACATAGAAAGTTGAGAATATTATTAAGTAGGCAAATTTGGAGAAAGTATTAATTTTGTGGTTTAGAAAATTCAACAGTGAACAAAGTCCCACCACACGCCCTCTTCAGTAACCTGCAGCTGTGACTTTTGATTTCCTGAAAATATAACATCTGTCAAATGGGAGTAATCGTATTTACCTCTTGATAGCTATGTTAAGTTAATGAGATAACCCTTCAGAGACCACTACAGTGATAGCTGTGTTAAGTTAATGAGATAAACCTTCGGAGACGACTACAGTGACTACCATATTTTTTTATTGGATATTTTCTTTATTTACATTTCAAACATTTTCCCCTTTCCTGGTTTCCTCTTAGGAAATCCCCTATCTCATTCCCTGCCTCTATGTGGATGCTCCCCCACCCACCCACCCACTCCAGTCTTTCCTACCAACCATTCCCCTACACTGGGGCATTGAGCACCCTCAGGCCCAAGGGCCTCTCCTCCCATTGATGTACAACAAAGCCATCCTCTGCCACATAAGTGGTCAGAGCCATATGTCCTTCCATGTGTATTCTTTAGTTGGTGGTTCAGTCCCTGGGAGCTCCAGGGGGTCTGGCCAGTTGACACTGTTGCTCCCTACAGGGGGCTGCAAGCCCCCTCAGCTCCTTCATTTTCTTCTCCAGCTTTTCCATCGGGATCTATTGATTATGAGCTTCCTAAGATATTAGTATTTCAAAAGGATTTTGAAATAGATAGGTGTTTTCTAGACACTGAATGGAGAGTTAGGTAGATGACCATTTCCAAACATCTGTTAAACCCTAGGCAAAATTAGTAAGTTCCAAGTAATATCCATTGAGAGAATGGTTAGAATGGTTTGTGGTCTGAAGCCAAGATTGCATTGAAGCTGGGATGAGTTAGGCAGAGGCTAGTTCAGCCACATTCCCACATGCCTAGCACAAATTACTACTTGGTTTATATTTGTTTTAAATTAACACCCCTCTTTCTTTCAAAACTAACTCTTTTATGATATACTAGATTTTGATCAAGTTTGATGGAGGAAACTATAATGGTGAAATAGTTAAACTGTTTTTCGGCTCCCTGTGTTATGCACTCAGCCAAGAACTCTCAGATTCTCAAATGAAAGATGCCAGATAATTTTTTTATGCTTTGACTAGTTCAGCAGTTGGGCATTTCTAATCCTCCATGTGGCTAGCATACATTTCTCTCAGTATTCCTGGCTTAACACCTTCTAAATCTATATTTTATCTTTACTGCTCTGTTACCTTCTGGGCAGCATGTCCCCCACCCCACTTACAAGAGCTGTAATTCCCTTTCCACCTACATTGTAGGATGCTTTGTATGCTGCAGGTCTTAAATCTGATCCTTCTTCCTCCAAGTCATGATGATTCTCCATCTCTCCTCTCTCTCTGTTCCCCTTGCCTATACTATCTAAAAGTCCGACCTCCATCATCCATTATTCTGCCCAGCCATTGGCCATATGGCAAGTCTTTATTATCAATCAAAGCCACCTGGAAACAGGGACCCTCAAGTCTGGAATCAAGGCTTTTATGGAGGTGAAATAACACAAAGCATTAGAACGAATCCCCAAAAGAACACATTTGGAAAACGGGATTGTGTTTTAGGCTGTGTTTGTAAGGAAAATTATTGCAAATTGGAGGATGGAAAAAGACATTGCTTGTGCTGTTAGAAGTCCTTAATCAAGACATCTTATGTAGCAGTTAAAATCTCTGTGTGTTCTGTGACTTCTTGACTTACTGGACCTTCCTCACATAGACATTCTCCATGGACTTTACCTGGAGGTGTTATTTGAAGGCCTGTGGCCAAGCAAAATGAGAAATATTCCAAGTGACTAAATTATGCTCAATGAACCAACCAACTTTAAACTCTCCAGGAAGGATGTTGGCTACTGAAATTAATCCATGGTCATTTATAAGAATATTCCTTTTAATGCATTTAATGGGATAGAAATAAATTACTAAATAAAGATTAATGTGTTTCAATTTTTCTTTGAAATTCTATTTTGCAAGAATAACTAAAGGGGAAAGTGTATCAGAATAGATATTTATCTTGTGTTTTCTTCATGTATAGTAAAGAATATAAATTTCAGAGCTGAAAGAAAAAAATAACTATGCAGCCTTCCCTTGGTAGTAGTATACAATAGTTTTATTCTATCTATCAAGTATCCCAATCGTCTTTTTATTTACTTTTTCTTTAAAAAATTGCACTCAACCATTTAAATACACAATGGAAAAAAAAGAAGGGTTTGTTTATTTTCTTATTTTTGGTGTTCATTTCTTATTTGTTTGTTTACAGATCAAATATATCTGAGCTCTTTTTTTATGAAAATCAAGTGCTCTGTGGTAAGATAGCATCAAATATATTGCCTCCTGGGAGTTTGACAACTAGGAAGTTGCTATGATGTATCCTGAAGGCAAATTGAGGTCAGGTAGAGACATATTACATAGTGGACAACACATAGAAGCTAATTAGTACTGGAGTCCACATTGTTGCATGTCAGCATAATGATGTGACATTCTCTGAGCCCTTATGGGAATGCTTCCAGAATTCACAAGAGTGTATCCAGCTCTTACCACTGTCTAAATAACAATCCCAAACTAAGTAGAGACAAGAAGAGCGAAGCTTTTTTTTCCCCCTGTGTGTAAGCTTGATAATACAGGAATATCACTCAGGGAGTATTCCAGAACATATATCTTACGGAAAGGGCTCTCTCTGTGCATTCCAACTGGGACCTGAACTGTCACCGAGAACAGAGATTAGTATTTGATATACATGCTTTCTATATGCCAGGGATGGGGTGGGTACATTTACCAGTGTGGCTAATTGCTGGGCCCTTTCTTTCTTTTTCTGTTTTCAGAATCTATGGACCACTTTTACATAAACCAGCTCCTTTCTTCCCTGCCCCTCTCTCTCTGCCTTCTGTCCATTCTTCCTCCATTCCATCTTTCTTTCCTCTCCTATTTTCTCTTCCTTTCTCATTTCCTCCTCTCCCCCTCTATATTTCCTTCATATTCCTTTCACATTTATATAAATGCAATCTTAAGAATATATTTTATATTAAATTGTGTCATTTAACAATAAAAATTAGGCAAGATTAATACAAGCAAAAATTATTTTAAATTTCTCCATTCTGCCCAGGATTTGGAACTGGGTTTGGCTTTTTCCTCTTCCTTTTATACTGCTTCCTCCTCTTTTTTTTTTTTGTCATTTTTTTCATACAATAGTGTGCTCATTTTTCTCTACCCTAACTCCTCCCAATCTGCCAAACTGCCATATTCTCACCAACTTTATGTCCTTCTACCCCCTCATTCAAATTCCTAAGTCTTCATGACTTTCAAAGAGTTTTGTCTCTAATGAAATCTGAAAGAATGGAAGAGAAATAGATTTTTCTTTTTACAGTGCATTTTGGTATTGGGCAATATTTAATGAGATGATAACACAGGATTGTCACTCAGGGAGTATTCTAGAGCATATATCTAGAGTTCTTATGGGGATGGTCCCAGAGTTCACAATTGTGAGCCTTAGAACAGAAAAACACCAAACTATATTCTGGTGCTACAACCATGATTCAGCATTAGTTCATCAAAACATGTTTGTTTGTTCAGCAAATTCTGAGTATGGTTTTGCACTTGTGACACAATAGAGCGTAACAAGACCCTTTGTGGAGAGGCATGCTCTGACACATGCTGCACAGGTAAGCTGTTAAGTCGAGAATACAGTAGAGGAAGAATATCATAGAAACAGGAAAACAAGACTGAGGGACTGAGGGTTGTGGAGAGTAGGGTGCAGGGAGAGGTTATGGTTACAGTTGGTGAAGAAATCCCCAGGCAGCAGAAGAAAAAGTATAGAGTACCTGTCTGGTCTGTTGAATGGCCTGGAGGCAGACACCCAAAGGAGCAGGGTTCATGAGGAGGCTCAGTTGGAGACTGGGACATAGAGGTACCCAGAAAGCAGAGAACCTGCTGATTGATCTTCTGCTGCCCTCTGGATTTTACTCTGCAGAATAGGGTACCATGCTGACAAAAGTTTGTCTTGATGGCCACTATCTTTCAGCATCTCTCTCTTCCCTTCACTGTAGTTCTGAGTCCCTTTACTCTTGGTGGGCTGCAGTTTTAACTTTTAATTTCTGTTGTCAACCTGAAGAGTGAAAAAGATCTAAGAATATACCCATAAAAGGTAGATGTTTGTTGAGGTGCATTGCTGCAATGTTTCTCTCCTGACTGGGTTTAAACAAGAATCAGTTGGGTCAATATCCTGCTGCAGTTAGTAAGAAAAAATAGCCTGTTGCAATTTCTAATTTGCATATCCACATTTGGATACATGGGTTAGTTATCTAACCAGATGAAGGAGGCGGAGACTATGAGTGAAAATGTGCAGAAAAGGTACATTAAAATAGCCCCAAATTTATGCAGAAATACAAACTAGGTGAAACTGCATAGGATGAGTCAGAGAAATCATAAACTTTGTGATTTCTAGGCTGGGAAGAGCAGGATCCATGAAGATCAGGAAATACTAAAGTTCTATGGATTTGAGCAGTAAAGGAGCTGGGTGCATATTATGTTGGCTTTAGGAGATTTGAAGGCTCCACTGGTTGGTAAATGCATACCATATTTATAGCAGAGGAGATTTATATATGAGAATTACTGAGGGCAGTCCATTTGGAGTAGTAACTTAGTAGTTTATAACCATCAGTTGATATTAATCTGTTGGAATTAATCTATGTGATCAATTTATCTCCTAGTGGGAGAAAGAAACTATTTATTTTAATTTGCATAGAGAAGAAAAGAGGGAAGTTGAGGAAAGAATCAGAAAATAGAATTAATGTGGATATTTTTTCTAACAAGTCATGATTAAAGCAAGTATGTGTGTGTGTGTGTGTGTGTGCATGCACACGCGCGCACACGTGTGTGTTAAAACAAGAATATACTAATAGTTTTGTTTTTGAAACCATGAATTATGGTGATGTAGAAAGAAGGAAGCATGATAGAAAAAGATGGTAAGATAGAGATGATCAGTCTACTTAAGGACATATGGTACGTTTATGATCAACTCCAGATCATAGAACATGCTGTGCATTGCATATTGTACGGGTACCAAAAGCCCAACCAAGGCTGAATCAGACCTGGATGTTCCCTGCCTCATCATTGTCTTTGAGCTGTGATTCTGCCTTGAAGGTAGCATTATTCTTGCATTAGGGTTTAGGGAATTGTTCATGTATGAGGAACAGTGAAGGAATGGCTTAAGACAGATGATAAATCTGCTGTGTAAGAAGTTTTACATAGCATCTAACCTTCCACCTACTCTCAAGCAAGAAACTAAACTTGGTTCCCCCTCTCAACACAAAAGAAGACATGAAAGTAGAAGAGAAACTTCTTGGGAATAAGGGTTTCTGGAGAAAAGAGGAAAGGGGGTAGAAGTGACTAAAATTCATTATATAAATGTATGAATTGTTAAACAACTTTTTGAAAGGATGGGAAATGAGGAAGCAGTCACAGTGTCCTAGAAATTCAGTATTATGAAAGGCCCAGCCTCTCTAAAAGACAAATCTGAAGCTGTGTGCTGTTTGCCATCTGTATACTTGTGAAAACATCTATACCACCTGGAGACCTTTTAAAAATATAGTTCTCTAAATCCCCACTAAAATAAAAAAGTAGGTCTCCAAGCCCTCTGTGATTCATGTATACCAAACTTTAACTTGCTTTTAAAATGAATCTCTCTAAATATTTCTGAAGATCATATCCTAGCAGCAAGAAGGCACTTTGGGTGGCTTTAGAATTTCTTTGTCAAGTTTCTTGGCCTTAAAAATGTCAGATTCCCTCTTTGCAATATGAAAGTACTAATAGTCTTTTATTGTATGTATAGATGCAATGCCATGCACATATCTCTGGTTGGTCCTTACCATGCACACAGCTCTAGAACCTTGGCTCTATTCACCTCTTCCTTATTAAGATGTCTGATGCAAATGATCAACTAGATAATGGGACATTGTTTAGCAGTTAAAAGCTTAGATTTTTGAAATCAGATATTCATGTAAGTTTTTAGTAACATTTACACCTTTTGGAACAGAATCCTGGGTTTCCAAAAGTTCCAACAGAGTAGGGTGCCTACCCATGCTGATACACCAATTAGAGAACTGTGTAGTGGAACAAAGTAGTGAGAGAGGAAGTTTATTCATTGGATCAACTCAGGGAAGAGGAACATAGAGAGTGGTCCAGCTATCCAAAGTCAATCATCAAGATACTGATATAAATTTCAGGTTTAATTTGAGGTTAATGAGCATATGAATTTAAGTAATTCTAGTGCAGACATATCCCAGCTCAGCACTGGCCTATTATTGTCTCATTAAAGGAGAGGACCAGTGTGTTTCCAATAAGATAATTCTGTTTCCAGACGAAGCTTCACTTCATGGACAAAGGCCCTCATCTGAGGAGACTGTTTATCTTCTGGTGTTTTGCTCTTCCTGGAATCCAAGGTGCTGCAGCTTCAAGACTGTCAGCAGCAGTGGGAGAACATAAGCCAGCCCTGCCACTAGAACTTAGCAGTGTCCCACTTAGGGACTTCCACTCAAGAAAAGCAATGCCCTTAACTCTAAGCAGAAAAGAGCTTCAAGAGAAATCAATTGGAAACAAAGTTAGCTAGTTTAAGAGGTAGAACTAAGGGATGGTTAATACTTTCATCAAAGTGCTGGCATTAGTGCTGAGAAAGCACAGGGACAGTGACCACAGCAGTGAGAGCGGGAGTATCTGAAGAGGGAAGGTTTTATTTGGTTGTCTTTACAATGGCTACATGCTGTGTCCCTCTAAATTACATTGCTCAAAGGATATAATTTCCAGAATCTTTAAACATTAATCAACAGTTTTAAACAAAGTAAAAATATATGAGTTGGTTTATTTTTATCCTTTATTAACAAATTCCCGTTTGTAAATGAAATTGTGTGGTGGTTCTGGAGGTTTATTGTCTCGGCTTTGGGACAAGAGAGGAGTGTTAATATAATTGAACTTGAAGGTCAAAAATGTTCTGGCCCCTAACTGAGCACATGTTCATTGTGGTTTTGAATAATTCTGTATGAGATACCTTTGAGAAATTGAGCATTGTCTCTGATTCTAAAATCAAGTCACTCTTGATTTTATCTGCTGTGCTGAAATTATACCCTCAGGTGAGGACTTCACTTCCTTCTCACATCCTTTATCTTTTATGTCTTTCTGTCCTACCTCAGAACAATGACTTATTTCTGCATCCTAAACCTCAAATAGGGTGAGCCAAGCAGATGTCTGAGCTAAATTAAAAGAGATAGATAGGCACAGATGGAGGACAGAGAAAATAGTATTTCATCCTATTTTGGATTGCTTGAAGGCTCAACCAAGGAGTCAGAGGTCTTTAAGACAACTGGCCTCTAAGTGCCTGTTTTGTTTGGAATTACAAACTGTCACTTAGTTGCTAAGTAATTTGCCTAAGGATGCTGAAGGTGATGACCATATAGGCATGTGCATAAACATACTTGTGTGTGCAATATATGTATGTGTGTGCACGTGCGTGTGTGCACACAAAAATGCATGTATGCATGCATGTGCATGTTTCTGTGATTCTATTTTCATCTGAAAACAGATAATACCCATACTTAAATTTTTGTAAAATGTGGTTTTTCTTTGGGCATAACATGCCCATGCTATTGTGGAGTAGACAGGTGGCTGTGGTGTACTATGGAATGTTTGCCAATCCCCCAAGTTCTGGTAATGAACTAAACGTGGTTGTTAGGTGCATGGTGACAGTAAGGAAGCTATTAACACATCCTAGTAGAAGGTAGGACACTCATTTGGATTTCTTTCTTTC
>NW_022196912.1:3748552-3763216 GCF_008632895.1 Mastomys coucha | reverse complement strand
GCTTTTGACTGGGATTTTTATTTTATTTTTTATTAGATGTTTTCTTAACCTTACTTCTCCCCCTGTGAAGGGAGTCTATCTGTACAGGGTCTCATTGGGAGCTAGAGTATGTAGAAGGTGGAAGCTTAACTAAAGTTGAGACTTCAGACTTCAATATTGCATCTTTCCTGAGTCCAGCATCCATGTTTCAGTGAGATTTTTTTTTTTGATGATGATGTTATTAGTCAGGATTCTCTAGAAGATCAGAACTGATAAAAATGAGTATATGTTACAAAGGAGATTTACTCCCAGGCTAACACACCTGGGATTGTTAGTCCAAGAATGGCTACCAGCAAGGTAAAGTGGCTGAGAACCAGGGAGTTGCTCCATCCATGAAGCTAGCTGTTTCATCAGTTCTTAATTATGTAGGGTTCTTGGACTACTGGTGGCCATCATTCTATGTCAGAAGGCCAAGGAAGCTGGCTTTTTATTTCAGCAAAGGAAAGCAGCAGCAACAATGGGGTGGGTGCGCTTACAGCAGGTGGTGAAGGAAGGAAAGAAGCATAACTATTTCTGCAAACCTCTTTCCATCTGGGCCTCTGCCCACCCCTAAGAGAGGGCTTCTCCCCTCACTTAATCTATACTGGACATACTTTTGAAGATGCCGGATGGGTTTGTTCTGTTGATTTCAGACACAATCAAATTGATGATTATAATCAACTCTCATAGTGATGAAGCTTTTGGGGAGTCAGCAAAATTGTGTTGTCTGGGGTAAGTAGACATTTGTGCACATCTTCCCAGGTAAAGCCACACAATACTGTTTCACAAGATTAGGAGTATAACCTTGATTCTGTGAATAATCCCTGTAGGAAGATGAGATATTGTAAACTAAGAGTCTCTTGATGCCCTTCTACAATGTGACTTTCCTTTTTATTTTCATTTGCAAAATCAGCATGTTTAAGAGGAACCTAAGAATCTCAAGCTGGAAGATGACTTCTACAGAAAAGATAAAACAGGCTTCCACTCCCCACCTGTCAAAGAGATGAAGTTACTGACAAAAACTACCTAGGTCCAATGAGTGGGACTCTTCCATCCAACAACATCTGAGTCTTTTCTCTATCAAAATGGGAAGTCTCTATGGTCTTGTTTTATCTATCTCAAAATCTGTCTAAGAGATGCACTGGGGCCCAGGTCAATGCTTTCCTTAGTGAAAAGAAGAAATTAACCTAGTTTTTATAATTTAATTTACACATATTCTAGCCTTTATCTCAATGGCTTTCTATAAGTTTTCAAATGGCCACAGGCATGCAGGGGAAGGAATTAAACTCCCTTCTCTAATTGACCAAACCTTAAACAGATCCTTTTGCATTGACCAACTTTTGTTTATTTTCCTTTAGAATATAAGGAGGGTAAGACAATTAGCTCATGACTCAGATGTCTGATAATTAGTAGGAGAATAAATATAGTGCAATGCCCGATGAAGAGGAAGAGATTAAGCTTTGTGTTCACTTTATCTCATTAGTATTCCAAACCAGAGTCCATGTGGGGGATACATATCCCTTTTCTGCATGATAACTCAGTAGAGGAAGTGGGGCAGAAATCTATGCTTTTGAAAATACTGTTGGCTACACATGTGGATGAGAGTCACTTAAAGTTAAGGAGACATTCTAAACCTACCTAGAACACTGTGATTGTACAGGTTAAAGGAACCTAGAAAGCAATGAAAGTTTTTTTTCTTTTAATGTAAATGCATCTATGACAATAGAGTTAGTCACAAACTTAAGAAAAGCTAATTTCTATTATAGTACAAATGAACTGTTACTGAATTTAGGCACATTTGTATCTCATGTCCTTAAAGTTTTAAGCTCCCAAACATGCCATCATATGCCAGTCTTATCTCTTGTTTATAGCATGTAACAATTATGTACATTTAGTGGAGGGAAGAGTAGAGATTAATTTTGTCATCATGATGGGACTTAGAGTCAAGTAAGAGATATAGCTCTTAGTTTTAGGATGGAAGTTCTGGGAAGGATTTACCAAAGAAAAGCAGCCCTACCTTAGAGTGGTCAATACTTTCCTCCAAGAGGCACAAATATTACAAGGTCAGAGGAGAGGGTTGCTCTTGCCTTGTCTGCTTGTAACTAGTGAATGTGCCCATCTCTATTCGTGTGACTTCTCCCACACAGACCTCCCTGACATTTGACTCTAGCTTCTCTGGCTTTCCAATGTGGACTGAAGACCAGTCACTCTCAGAATCTCTTAGGTTCTCATCCCTAATTTGGAACTGCTTAGGAACTTCCTGGGTAGAGCACTTTGGTGGTCTCACCCCCTCCAGTGTATAAATGGTCACTGGTGAATTACCCAGCCCCAATCTGTAGGCTGTTCTAGTTAGTCCCCTGCTTGTAATATGCAAATAATCTATTTATTCTGCTCCTCTAAAGAACACCATCTAATGTGCAGGAGTGGTCCTGGAGTTTTGTCAAATATCTTAGTCACTGAGTGAATTTGGGAATAAGATGGTTGAGAGATTATAGACATTAGTAGGCTTGGAGGTCATCCTGGATGGACCCCTCACTCATAATCAGTAGGAACTAAAACTTTCATGGCTCTAATTACTCATCAGAAGATGGAATCTAAGAGATATCTCTAGTCTGGGTGGGCATATGGCAACCTGAGTAGCTAATAAAGGTTTTTCTGGTAAAGAACAGATATATCGCCATCCTGTCCCTTAAGAGCTAATCCAAGTAAGCCAATTAATTACCTGGACAAGAAAACATTTTTAAGAGAAGCTGCACTTTTTGTTTAGCTAGAAACCATATAAAATCTACCTAAATATATAGCTGGCACAATGGTTTCTTTGACCATTGTCTACTTGTAACCTTTGAGGTGTTATCTCCTTTACTTTGCAACACACTATTTTCTATTCTATGCCCTCTGTGTCTTGTCTGAATTGCTTTAACAGGAGCCACAAAGACCAGGTATCAGAGGGGAATGCAGAGTGAAATTCTTGTGACATAACACTGTGCAGAGGTTTTCTTTTCCTTTATTTTTAATTTTTTTCCTACAGTCTGTTACTATATGTCATGAAAATTATTTTATGCTTGCCCTTTGTATCAAAGAATTATGTTTACACTTTTCCTAATAAGTCAGGGTTTGGCATTTCTACCAGGAGCAGTGTTACAGAGAAGCCTGGGAGGTCAGGCTGGGTAATTATTGGAGCATTTGAGAAAAAAGTTCAAGTATACATCTTGACAAGGGAAAAAATAGTATGTGAGGGAGGCAGCTGGTATGAATGACTTTGACACTCTTCTTGAAGAAAGGAGAGAAAGGGGAGCCCTACCTGTGGATAAGAAGCAGCTGTTAGCAAAGAACCAACAGGAAAGAGTCTGGAAACAGATACTAGTAAGATACCAGTGTCTGCCTTCCACTTCTCTCCACTTAGGTTGAAAGGAAAGATGTGAAAACTTCAAGGAAAGCAAGACTGAGCTAGCCTGAATCATTAATGCTGAGCCACAGAAGATTGTGACAAGTCCTTAAATACAAACCAGAGAGACAATACCAATCATGGTAAGCTGTCCAGAGGAGACCAGGAAACTGCTTGGCTATCTGTCCTCTCTCCTGAGATTGGTGTTTCGACCTCATCCAAGAAGCTTGTGAACATTACTGTTAGCTTGTTCAGCAAGCTAAAATTGGATATGGAGAGAAATCTGAGGTCTGGAAAGGAAAATGATATTAACTAATTTAAAAATAGTCATATATGTAATATTTATAGCAATTGCCTTCTGCCATATGTGTTGAAATTTGTTAGTAAAAACAAAAGAAATCTAAGAAAACAATGGGCTCAGTAATTAGTAATAGGCTCATGTTAGAACTCATCATTCTAATGTAGGAAAACTAAAAACTTGGTTCAGGGTTGGGAGGAATTCTCAAGTCTGTCTTTGCTGTTTTTATAAATCTAAAACTTTTCTAACAGTATTTAAACAAAACAAGTAACTTAAGCATGGCATTGAAGCCATAAAGCTTCATAAAGTCAACTGAGATAGGGTATAGAACTGGGATGGGTTGGTGGGAAAGGGTAGAAGTGACCAGTCAGGAGGCTACGCACAAACCCCGCTTGGAAGCATGACTCTTCTTTCCAAGACTGAGAGAGCATGCCATGGATACACTAAGGGCAATAGACCTATGGATGCTTGGAAATTCATTGGCTCTACATTGCACAACTGGAGAACTTGTAAAACACAGAGGAGTAAGACAGCCTAACACAAGTACTAATGCCGCCGACCTCTGTCAGAATAGAGTGACATGAGATTGAAAAGTGGTTTGGTTTTCATTTACATAATACTTTGCTGTAAAGGATCAGAAGGAAGCTACAGAGAACAGTGTCCTGAAGATTAAAGAAAAGACTGCTTCAGGTTGGGGAAATGGCTCAGTGGGTAAAATGTGTGCTGTATAAACATAAAGACCCAAGTTCAGGTCTCCAGCCCCCACATAAGTCAAGCATGGCTGTGTATGACTGTAATGCAAGAGCTGAGAGGGATAAGGGGATAAGGGGACCACTGGGGTTCTTTGACTGCCAGCATCACTGAAAAATGGTGAGCTCTAAGTTCAGTGAGAGACCCTATCTCAAGAGCAATGTGGCGCAATAGAAATTTATGAACACACACACACACACACACACATGCACACACAGAGACACAGAGAGAGAGACAGAGAGAGAGAGAGAGAGAGACAGAGACAGAGAGACAGAGAGAGAGACAGAGAGAGAGACAGAGAGAGAGAGTAAATCCCTGGGGTAATTCTGTAGAACTACATGTCTAAACCCACATGTTTACATGCGATGCAATGAACCACCAATGTTTCCCAAGGAGATCAGTGAGCTCTCCTTCAAAACCAGCATTATATACATAAAGCACGGCACTACAGTGTGCACAGCTCAATGACCTCAGTCTCATAAGAGAATATGATGTACAGAAGCAGGCATGTAGCATAGCATCCATTCATGTATTTGATGAGTGGCTGGAAGATGAGGAATTTCTTATAGATCTAAAAATCAAGTATCCACAGAGACAGAGAGACATGGAGGATGAAATGGACAGATAATGAGTGGTTTGCAGCGACCATGTGTCGCTTAAATAAGCACACCTACTTCTTGCATATCATGTGACCTATTGGAATGCCAGTTCTAAAAGCCTTTAAAAGGAGAGTGATAACTTTTCAGAGATAAGTTCCTTGGAAGAACATGGGAAGATAGACTTGATCCAACAACATCACATATCTTCATCTAATTTATCAAAATTTTACAACTTTTCATGATAAAAAACAAAAATTAGCATTTTAGATTTATGAACTTTATTAGTTTGGATAAAGTTTATTAATTTTGAGGAAATAGTGAAATTCTGAGACTGGAATTAATCAACGACAACTTTCAGACTTTCAGGCAAAGACAATGCAAGTGATTTAGTGTAAAACAGCAACAACCCCTTATGGCAATAGACAAATCAATGCAGGTATTTTCAAGATGAGATTTTATACTATGCTTAATTAGCTCAGATACTTTTAAAATAAATGTCCTTATATTATGAATGCGGGGAACAAGCTTTAAATGGGAGGATGGTTAAAGGGCACCTAGGCAGGGAAAAGTCACAGTGTAGCAAAGAAAATCGTGTGAGATCATTAACGAATAGACATGAACAGGCTTTCTGGAGCCTTCACAAAGCTGGTTTATGTGTACAAAAGTGACCTCAGCAAACATAGGCAGATGCCCTTGCCCTGTGTCTTTCATGGTTTTGTGTACCCGGGCATGGTGGTGCTCATATTCTGAGTCCAGTACCTACTTCTGACAGGGACAACCAGCTTAGGTCCTGCCACTGACTGGACTTCTAATAAACACTTTGCTCTAGGCTGACTCACCAGAGTTGATCAGAAAATCATCTGATCCTGGTGAACAATTCACTGAATGGATGATAAGCACAGTAAATTGGTTATAGTTACCCAATGAAGTCATGTGTTATTATACACGTTAAGGAGAGTAGGTTTTAGATTTTTTTCCCATTAGGATTTTCACATTTCTACAAGTGTGAAGGCTTCTTTTGATGAAGGCTATCAGCTATGTGGGGCAGAGAGAAATGAGGACAATTAGCTTTCAGTGATGTTCATAGTATATTCTATTGCCTTAATTCAAGTTTTCTATTCCTAGGACTAATTTTTCTCTTTTTATTTCAAATAAAGGACCCAATTACATAGAGAGGAAGTAGACTTGAGACTGAGGATGTAGTGTTGGAGGTGGAATAAATGAGCTTACAACTGAGTTCTTTCATTTACTAAATCAGCAATTTGGACAATTAATTTAATCTGAGGTTTTATTTTCTGTATGTCAAAGATACTTCACAGATACTATAATGAATTAAACAAAGTGATGTGCATGGTAGTAACGCCGATCATCCACAAAATATAGGTGTTTCCTTTAATGTAAAGTTTTAAATTGGATCTATATATAGAAAATTTGCTTAGGAGCATGGCACTAGGTTCTTACTGGAAGGCAGGAAAGCCAATATCTGTCTCAAAATTTCAAAGAGGTTAAAGGAGATAAATGTCAGTGCAGTTCATGAGTCAAAGCCCCTGGTAAATGAATTTAAAAGATAATCTGTATTTTCTATGGAATTGAGGGGTGGATATTCTAAATTTCTGAGTCACTGCACTCACTATACTTGTAAGGTTAATAAGTGAGGCAGGTTTGAGAAGAGAAAAACAATATTATCAAAGGGGAGGATAGAAAATTAAGCCCAAAATTATTTTTATTGGATATATTCTTTATTTACATTTCAAATATTATTACCTTTCCTGGTTGGTTTCCCCCTCCCCCTGCTTCTATGAGGGTATCCCTCCACCCACCCACCTACCCACCCACCCACTCCTGCCTCCCCACCCTCGATTTCCCAACACTGGGGCATCTATAGACCCATCATAGGATCAAGGACCTCTCCTCCCATTGATGCCTGACAAGGCCATACTATGCTACATATGCAGATGGAGCCGTGTGTACTCCTTGTTTGGTGGCTTAGTTTCTGGGAGCTCTGTGGGGGTCTGGTTGGTTGATATATTGTTGTTCTTCCTATGCAGTTGCAAACTCCTTCAGCTCCTTCAGTCCTTTCTATAACTCCTCCATTGAGGGTCCCACACTCAGTTAAATGGTTGTCTGATAATAATCACCACTGTATTTCTAAGGCTCTGGCAGGGCCTCTCAGGAGACAGCTATGTCAGGCTTTCAGCAAGCATGTCCTAGCATCCAGAATAGTGTTAGGGTTTGGTGACTGTATATGGGATGAATCCCCAGGTGGGACAGTCTCTGGATGGCCTTTCCTTCAGTCTCTGCTCTACACTTTGTCTCCATATTTGTTCCCATGAGTATTTTGTTCCCTTTTCTAAGATAGACTGAAGCACCCACACTGTGGTGTTCTCTTAGGGTCTGTATGACATCTGCCTAGGATCTTCTAGCTTTATAGTCTCTGGTGAGAAGTCTGGTGTAATTCTGATAAGTCTGCCTTTATATGTTGCTTGACCTGTTTCCCTTATTGCTTTTAATAATCTTTCTTTGTTTAATGCATTTGGTGTTTTGACTATTATGTGACAGGAGGAATTTCTTTTCTGGTCCAGTCTATTTAGAGTTCTGTAGGCTTCTTGTATGCTCATGGGCATCTCTTTCTTTAGGTTAGGGAAGTTTTCTTCTATAATTTTGTTGAAGATATTTACTGACCCATTAAGTTGGGAATCTTCGCTCTCTTCTATACTCATTATCCTTAGGTTTCATCTTCTCATTGTGTCCCGGATTCCCTGGATGTTTTGGGTTAGAAGCTTTTTGCTTTTTGCATTTTCTTTAACTGTTGTGTCAATGTTTTCTATGGTATCTTCTGTATCTGAAATTCTCTCTTCTATCTCTTGTATTCTGTTGGTGATGCTTGCATCTGCGACTCCTGAACTTTTTCCTTTGTTTTCTAACTCCAGGTTTGTTTGCTTTTGTGATTTCTGTATATGTTTCTATTTCCATATTTAGATCTTGGGTGGTTTTATTCATTCCCTTCACCTGTTTGATTGTGTTTTCCTGTAATTCTTTAAGGGATTTTTGTGTTTACCCTTTAAGGGCTTCTGCCTTTTTACCTGTGTTCTCCTATATTTCTTTAAGGGAATTACTTATGTCCTTCTTAGAGTCCTCTATCTTTGTCATTAGAAGTGATTTTAGATACAAATCTTGCTTTTTGGGTGTGATGGTGTATCTAGGACTTGCTATGGTGGGAGAATTGGGTTCTGATGATGCCAGGTAACCTTGGTTTCTGTTGCTTATGTTCTTATACCTTCTCCTGCCATCTAATTATCTCTAGTACTACCAGCAAGGTCAGGCAGTACTACTTACTGGAGCCTATCCTTCTGTCATCCTGGTTGTGTTAGAACCCCTCAGAAATCAGCTATCTTTGTGATCCTATGATTCTGGGATCCTGTGATCTTGAGATCCTGGGTGTGTCAGAGCTCCTGGAAGTCAAGCTGCCTCCGGTACTTTGAGATCCTGGTGTGACCATTCTGGGATCATGGAATCCTCGGATCCCGGGCATGTTAGAGTGCCTGGGAGTAGAACTTCCTCTGGGTGCTGTTGGGCTGTCTGTGGAGTTTGTTCCCAAGGTCAGCTCAGTGCACCAGTCCAGACCAGAAGGTACAAGTTGTTTATAGTAATAAATTCTATTAAAAAAAACCCACAGTGAGAAGAATTCCACTCCAGTTATCTGAACACTTTCTTCATTGTAATCTTGACACCATCTTTCTGGACACATGACAAAATATGAATAAATTTGCCTGGTTCATTATATTGTTGTGGAAAAATCAAAACTCACTTTTTTCTCTGCTCAAAGAATTGGTATAAAGTTTTCTTTCTGCTTAGTTGGTACCTGCCTAACAGTGTTCTATCTGATCTTACATCTGAAACTCATATGAGAACTTTTGATTTGGAAGTCAAGTTTGGATTTAAAAGTTGAATGCCAGAAAATATCTTGGCTAATTCTAAATCTAAAAACTAAATTATTTAAGAACCAAGTTGGAATAGCACACGACAGATGAGTGTCCTTAAGCATGCTGCATTTCAAAGAACTCACTCAGGTTCCTTCTGAACTGATCTGTGTTAGGTATGGTAATGGTTTAGGCCTCCTAAGTGATGATGTTTTGATTATACTTTTCTTTATCAGTCACATCCAAAGCAGGTTGAATTCTAAATATACCTTATGGGATTATGGATGGTTTTCCTCACTCTTCAAATTGAGATTATAATAATGTCTTAAAGAGGTAAAAGTGATGTTTTTCCAAGGAGAAAAGGAAGAAGCCATGTAGACTCATCACAGCCCAGTGACATGGTTATGTGTGGTTAGGCCACACACAAAATATTATCTCCTTTGGCATGAAATACCCTTTCAGTGAGTGAGTCAGTTATTCCTGTACTGTGTATACAACTTATGCCTCTGAGTCATAGGATGCTATAGCTAAAAGATTATCTAATTCATGTGTACAGAAACCAAAGCACAAAATGACAAGGAAAACAAAGCAAGTGATAATGATTTGGGGCACAAAAAAACCCAAAACACTACATTCTCAGATCTCAAGTTTACTAGACAGACATTCTTTCAGGTCACCACAGTATGCAGATGGAACATCCAATTCTAAAACTAAATGATGTGCAAAAAATGACTTTGGAATACTCAGTCTTAAGTGAATATTTTATCACCCTCCTCCACTCAAGGCTTAGGGTTCTATGCAGAAGACCAGGTAGAGAGACTGTAAGAGGCAAACATGACACATGACTCCAAGGGAACAGCATCATTTAGGCACAGGAAAGCTGATACACATATGAGCTCACAGAGACTGTGACAAGGTAAACAGGATCTACCCAAATTCAAGTCAGAAAAATATCCCAGCACAGAGAAATGGAAGAAGGGGGAAAAAATCCACTCCTAACTAAAAAAATATTTGCAATAGAAGCAGCCTAGAGAGGACAAATCATTCTCTCCAACAGAGTGACACTGGGCATATCAATCACATTCCAGGGGTTATTAGGGTTAGTTGGCCAACACAAGTATAACTTCTTGACTTTTTGTATGCTTTTTATGTTTTGCTTTTGTTTTTTTCTAACAGAGAGAAAGAAAATTAAGTTGGGTAGATAAGAAGTTAGGAAGATTTCTATAGCCCTGGTACATGTTGTTCCTACCAATATTTTTGAAAAGTGCCTTGGTCTAAAATTTTCTTTGTTCTGTTGCTATGAAAACTGCATGAAGTTGTTACAAAATTTGAACATAGAATTTGATATTTAGGAACAGTAGTCGTACATATTTGGCTTCAGAATAAACCTGGTTGTTCTCTGGTCAGAAAAAAAGGTAAGGAGAATCTGGAAGGAATTGGAGAAAGGGAAAAATATGTTCAAAATGAATTATTTGAAATTCTCAGAACCAAACCCTTATAAAAATTAATCGAAAGCCAAAATTTTAGCTGTGTTTTATCAAATGAAATGCTTCCTCTACTAGACATTAGGGTCCCATAATATTAAAGTTCAATGCTCTAAGACCCTCTCAGGTAAATATAAATGTTGTGATGTGGTATATCATATGCTACTGAAATATTTTTTTTGAAAATATGTTCCACCGTTTCAGTTACATGGTATATGGTACCATGGGTTTTTTTTTATAGTAATAGATGACAAAAATAGGGTGCTATTAAAACCTGAGCAATACTAGATAGATCTTCAGGCATCTACAGACATGGAAGCAAACTTGTTAAATAGATCTATACCATGAAACTTGTCTGACAACTTCTAGAAAGCCAAAAATCTATCTTGTCTAATCCCCCAAACTGTAATGTTTTCTTATTCATGCTCTTAACCAACTAATTTCTAACCTTAGGAAAAACAACTACAATTTGATTTGTAGTGTTGGTCATTTTTTGGTGTAAATACTTACAATATAGCTAATTTGAAGCCAGCATTGTGATACAAAACACAAAAAAATGTCACAATAAATCCTCCCATCTCAGTGCAAGCTATTTCCATCACACCACTGTGCTGTGATCTGCATACCAGATGTGCCCGAGAAGACCTTATATTAATTCATGACATATCAGAAATAAACAATAATGTCCTTCAGAAAGTAAAAGTTACAAGACCACCAACTGATCACAGACCATTGTGACCCCCCCTTTTAATTAGTTGACATAAATTAGCCACAGACATCCATGGCGAGGCTAGTGTCTTAAGATTCAAAGCATAAAAATGAGTGTTTAGTGCATTTCCTGAGGGCCTATCCTCCATTTACTTATCCTTTTCCCAAGAGTTAGATATTTTCACAGCAATTTTCACTGTGTTTCCTAATGTTGTACAGAAGGAGTTTTGATATTGTTTTATATCTTTTAATAATTTTATTGGTTTCATACCATGAGTACTGTATTTATATCATTTCTACTCTTTTATTTTTCCTCGTTCAATAACTTATTTCTGCCTCTATTTTCATCCAAATTCGTGACTTCTTTTGCTATAAATATTATTGTTACACACATATAAAAACAGAGAGACACACAAACACACACACATCCATCTTCTCTCTCTTTCTCTTCCTCTCTTTCTCTCTAATCCCTTTAGTGATTCTAATATATGTGTACAAGTGTTTGGGGTTGACCACTAGGGATTTGACTGCCTATCCAGGGACTTGTCTCTAATGAAAACTAATTCTCTTTTCTTCTGCAGCCATCAACAGCCTTCACCTGGGTAGGGAGACCTTGTGAAAATTTTACCTATCCCCACTTGACTTGTCTCTAATGAAAACTAATTCTCTTTTCTTCAGCAGCCATCAACAGCTCTTCATCTGGGGTAGGGAGACCTTGTGAAAAATTTACCTATCCCCACTTGTCATTATGCAGGTCTTCTTTACGAAACTGTATTGCTGAGATTTCATGGTTGCATCTTCCTTGTCCTGTGATACTGTCTTGGTATGGACATCCTGATTCTCTGGATCTTACCCTCTTCTTTGATGCTGCCTGAGCATTTGGTTGCATTTTAGAAGCATAAATGGAGCCTGGGCACATGCTCAGTTCTTCTCTATATTTTGATCAGTAAAAGACCTCTCTTGCAAAAAGGGGTTTCTTAATGAGGAATGAGCCACACTGGTTTATGAGGATAAGGACAAGTATTTAGAAAAGGAAAAGTATATTGTTTTAGAAAATATCAGTAGCATGTTATTGTCTAGTATCTATGATTACTCCAGCCAACGGTAGTTTACATCCCTAGACATGAATTTCTTACCAATTGACAAAACCTTAAGTCAATGAAGGACCTGTTGATTACCCTCAACTTTGCACCACTGGGGATAGCATGTTGATCTGGTCATTATTGTGGTTCACAAGAAATATAGTTGAGAAAGACTTTTGGTTGCTTTTCTTCTTTGGAAGCTTTTATAGAAACTTTAGATATTCTGAGAGCTAGTTCTCCCACAGAAGTTAGAAGGTTTTAGGATCAGTTTCAGTTTCATTTCTGCAGCTTCTGTGTCCAAAGAGTATGGGCTTAGAGGCATCCAAAGTTAAAGGAAATTGCCTATATTGTTTTGAGTGTTAGGGTTAGGGTTAGGATTAGGGTAGGTTTAGGATTATGGTTATGGCTAGGATTCAGGGATAGGGGCTAAGGGTTATGGTTAGAGTTCCATCTATGGTGACATGAATGTGGACCAGAGACCTTTTCACTTGATGTAAAACAAGATGCAGGGTGTGTTATTTCGGATTCAGGGCAGGTGCATCCTTTAAATGTGACTTACTGCTCTTACTCATAGAAGAAACTTGCTGAAGTCTCACAGCTTTCATAACAGTGCCATAAACAAAGATCAGCATGCGAAACATAAATGTGAGAGTGCACACATTTTACAATCAATTAACAATAATATCATATCATTTAAACACATTCTCTATTATGTTATTTCCAGGGGCTCTGTGTGAGTGTGCATGCACACAGACACATGCACACACACACCCTTGATACCCTTTGCCACTCACTAGAGTGTACCCTGAAATCAAAGAGTTTGCATTCAAGCTATTGAGTTTCTCAGAATTACTCAGCATGTGTACCTATATAGAACAGCACCTCTTTAGTCTACACTACCCTCAGCCAGTTTCATCACTACCTTTAACATTCTTCATTCCAGACAGACGTGAGGCTCAGCTTTCTAGTATTTTCTTACTTTTTATCTCACACTAAAACAAGTAACTCAATACAGAGAAATCAAAACCAAATTGGTCCAAGAAAGAAGTATATAGAATAATTGAACATAAAGTTGTGTAGTGTTTTTTAGCAAATTTTTATACTTCCTGGAATGACTAAGGCAAAAAGAACAAAAGACATGACAAAGTGAATTGCTGGCAAAGTGGCAGAATGCTGAATCTTTCTAACAAATTATTAGCAATAATGTAAAATGTTACCAGAGACTCCAGAAAGAGTAACATGTTTATTAAGTTCAATTTACACTCACCATAAATGCAACATATGTGTCCTTTTATGTGTATACCTACATATACACATATACATATTACATATACACATACATATATACATATTATATAAATATACCTACTTCATATATTTATACAATAGTTAAAACATGACTGTGGAGGAGCAGCTTTGGTTATAAAGGTCTAAACTTCAGAACATCTCATAAATCCATGAATTTGTGAGTAGTTGAAACTGCTGTGATACAGTCCCACAATGAGACACTACTTAAAAAGAAAACAATAAAAAACAGGAATGAAAAGAAACATGCTACTGTCTTGTGTAGCACCACGGATGAGTCTCAGGATAATAATATGTTAAGAAGTCTGACAAGAAGGACATGTGATGATGTGCTATTTTATTTGTATGATGGAGAGTGCAAAAGTGTTGTCACAAGATAGAGGACAAGCCAGTTGTTGCTAGTGGCTAGAGTCAGGAAGGGAACTATGATCTGAAGGACATGAGGGAAGATTTGAGGTGATGGACCTATGCTACATTATGGTTATGGTAATGTTACGTGGTTTAAGTTACACAGCAGTCATATGACTATACATTAGGTAGTAAGTGCTGTAGCTCCACTTCAGTTATTTTCAGGAGACCAAAATGTTATAACCAAAAGCTTGAGAGACACTGAACTGGAATTATGTAGTTGGGCTTCCCTAGATTTTTGATGAAGACACTGAGCTATCAGGAGTTTTCAGGAGCTAAATTAGGGCATAACTCATGATGAAACTAGAGACTAGTATATACACACAGAATATCATTATACATTATATGGCAAATATATTAATGCTGTATATTATCTAGTATTAATGGCCTAATGTGTATTTTTCATTATTTGCATTATACCTATTTAGCTTTTTGGCTGTTTTTATTCCAACATCATCTGCATGGGCTAAGATCCATTAAAATGTATAGCCACATATCACTAACTTTTTCAGAGTAGAATTCTTACTCTCTAGGTCTAAACCATGATCATTCCTATTATTTAGGTTTTCTTATTCATGACTGACTTTTGTTTGACTAATTGAAAGGGTTTGTCAAATTATTTCCTATATAATTAAGAGAAGGATTTTTTTTTCAAACTGAATCATAGCATTGGCATGAAAGTCTCTAGTTTTTTTTTTTTTTTTTTT
>NW_022196912.1:3722726-3748334 GCF_008632895.1 Mastomys coucha | reverse complement strand
AGACCCCTCTATGTGCAGTCCTTGGTTGGTGGTTGAGACCCTGGGAGCTCCGAGGGTACTAGTTTTAACTGGTATTGCTCTTTTAGATGGCATTGCATACATTCACTTTGGAGACACCACTTTTGTACAAGACAATATGTACACAAATTATACTTGAATTAGAAATAAACACAGTCTCCTTTCTTGAAAGTTCCAGGCTTGAAGAGAGGAGAGACATTCAGAGAGTAAAGCAACAATTGACTTTAAATAATAGCAAAATACCACAAAGGATCTGAATCTTCCAGATTCAAAATGCCCTGTGTTTTCCAAACAGATATTTTTATATACCACATGTTATTAACCAAGTCTTTATTATAAAACACACATACATGCTCATTTGGAAGAAGAACAAGAAAAGGAAAACATCAACAAAAATTTTGAGGAAGGAGTGAATAGGACCAGAGCAAACTGTGTCCTTCTAAGTATCGGTTGTTGTCTTGCCTCCTTGTGAATTGGAGGACTGTCTGTGGCTGATTCTGCTCCCGAGTCAATGAGATTCCTCATATGCACCAGTTGCCATTACCCAAATCCCGCCAACACCTTGAACCAGTTGGATTCAGTGTGTTGAGCCTTCCCTTAGTAGCCACCTGGGTCTACTAACAGAACCCACCCACAATTGCAAAAGGCCCTGAATGGCCTTCAAACTGTTTATGGACTTGGTGTGAGCTAGTGCAGGATGGTGAGAAATCAAAGAGGTGCTTGCCCTGGGACTGAACTGCTGTTGTGTAGGCAACTTTATTAAGAGTTTTCTGTTCTTGAGAAAATGCAGCCTAAATTAACTCCTAAGTCCTTGGAATTTTTCTTTCTTTTTAAAAATTCTGGTCTTCCTTCCTTCCTTCCTTCCTTCCTTCCTTCCTTTCTTCCTTTCCTTCTTGCTTTCTTCCCCCCTCCCTCCCTTCTCCCTTCCCTCCCACTTTCCCTCCTTCTTATCCTCCCCCTTCTTTTTCATCTTTTTCTGCTTCTTCTGACAAGTAGGAGCTTCCTAGTCTTTGCAACTGAATTTTGTTTGTTTACATTTTTATTTGTAGCCCTAAAAACATCTCTTTGGTCTTAAAATACATAAATTATTTTACAGTTTAGATAACAAAAGTGAGTATCAGTATACTTTAAAAAGAACATCTATCTAACCTCAGTATTAGCACTCAAATTCTGATTTATTTTCTAAACCTTAAACTCCTTTTGTAAAAGTACATGGGTTTTTCTTCAACAAAATATAAACTAAAAAAGAAAATTATGTATTTGCTGCATGTTAGGCATAGGTACCTCATATTTACCAGCTACAGCATCAATGTGTCCTCATATGGTATTCCTCATATGGAAGGATTCTTTCAGTCCTTCTTGTACCTAAGGCAGCCATTTATTAGGCTGAGCAGAACACTAGAGTACATGATCCTCAATCTGCATCGGCGTTTACTGAGAGGCTAGGCTTATCTGCCAACATTTGAAGATTTTAAATCATTTAATCTTCAGAAATCCCTATGGGTTAACTGTATTAGTATCTTTATTCTATAGACAGGAAATTTGCGTCTAAAATCTAAAGTAACCAGTGCAGGGCCTCAAGTGAGTGACATTTGGAGCCAGGGAAGCAGGCTGCAAGCCCATGCTTTTAATCATTGTCACACCTTGCCATGCTTTCAATCATTGTCACACCTTGCCATTTTCAAATACTCAAATCCCACCAGGTAGGTGTGAAGGTGCAGGTACTAAGACCAAATTACGAATTTGCAAATCAGATTGGTTCACAGCTCCCAGCTCAATTTATTTAAACTGAATTTCCATTAACCCGTTGAGTAGATGGGCGAGCTGAGCTGGCAGTCTTGTTAAATAGTGTCTCTTTCTTGACAATCTGAAAGATTTGGAATCCTATTTGAATTTCAGCCTCATTTTACTTATTTATTCTCTTTTAAAACACTAAGTCACTGGGCTTTTTCATTTATCCACTATAAAATTGGTTCACTATTTCAAGTTCCAAATTCAGAGGAAAAAGAGTACATGAATTCTGTTAAATACAAAGCAGAAGACATGATAAAGACTGATTTTTTTATGTCTATGTGGAGAAGATGATAAGAAGATCTTGAGCAGGGGAGGTGGCTTTGTAAGAGTGATTGCCACATAAGCAAGAGGACCTGAGTTCAAATTTCTCCAAGCCCCATGAAAGTTTACTACAGCCACATACCTGTAACCATGAACTGATGTCAGGATACTGGGAGATTGCTAGCAGCCAAACCAGTGATCTTGGTGAGCTTCAGGTTCAGTGAGAGACCCTGTCTTATAAGTACAGAGAAGTGACTAGAGGATAGTTCGTGTATTTCTCTGATTTGTGCATGTTCACACATGTATTCACCACACACACTTACACACCCAACACACAAGACAGAAAAAAGAGAAGGCGTTGCTCCCCTCTGATATTTGTCATCTTTTAAGGGGTAGGCAGTGCAGGATATTCCAGTATTAATAAGAAAATTCTTTCCATTCTTAACCTTTAATTTTAAATAATTCACTTTTTTAAATGTAGTTGTCAATGAGAATCATAACTCTTAAACATTTTCCAGAATTCACTGTAGATTTTTCAACAAACTGGTATTATGGAAGACAGAGCAAGTACAAAACCCAAAAAGTATGTTAGAAAAATAGGATCAATTGTATTTTGTAAGTGATAAATCATTACTAAATCCTAGGGCTGAACTTTTGAATGCTAGATCTCTGTCCTTTTATTAATGTTATCAGCAATTATATTAATCTTTGCAATCATTTTACAGTGAATTTGAAACAAGATTCTCATTATATTTTGTACAACTATCATCTATCTATTTATCTATCTATCTATCTATCTATCTATCTAAAATCTATTTATCTGCATATCATCTGTCAACTATTTTATCCCCTATGTAGTACGTATTGCTAAACATGTATATTGTAAAACATAGAATGTATTTGTACATGTACATGCAAATGCACAAGCACACACATACATGTAGTAGTGAGTAAGAAAGTCTCTAGCTAGTAACAAATGAAGAATTCAGATGATCAAGTAGTTGTTTAACCTCTGGAAAAGATCATGTGTCCTGCATGGCTCAGCAGTTCAGAGCACTGGCTATACTTCTATAGAACCCAGATTCCATTCCCAGTAATCACAACTGCTTGAAACTCGAGTCTCTCGGGTTCCAACACTCTCTCCTCTATGAACAGTCAGTACACATGTGGTATACACCTACCAAAATAAGTAAATATCTTTTTTAAAACATAAGATTTATATCTTCTGGGTGGTATGTAGGGGTACTTGGGTACCACACTGGAAGATGCTTAACACTTCTTTTGACTGTCAAGGACAGTTTTCCAGAGAAGTTATATCTAAAACAAAACAAAGTAAAGCAAAACAAAACAAAACAAAACAAAACAGAAGCCAGTGGATGAATTAACAAGACAACAGCCAGCGGGGAAGTAGGGAATGAGTTGGTTCGTTAGACCAAGGATGTCTTACATTCTATGTTTCTCTACTGAAATTGAGCAATGTAGGCCTCCAGAGTTGTTATAAGATCAGTTATCTTATAACTCAAGTTAAAATTTGTTTTTTGCTGTTCCTTAGTAGTGAACTGAAAAGCCCGCTTAGATTTTGCACTTTTGTGGTCCAGAAATCTTTCTGATCTCATCATGTAAACCTTCTCACTTACACATTGTGTTTCAGCTTCTCTGTCACCTATGTATTCATTCATGCTATCTCAGTGATGTCCCCAGGTCCCTATTCACTTTCTTTTGACCTTTGCTGAAATGCTAGACTCTCAGGAAGACCTCCTGTGCTCACTTCATTTATAAGATCAATCTTCCTTTCTAATATTTTCTCCTGGCTCCTCTCCACAGTCTTATTTGCTACCATTTGATATACTATGTAACTTAATTTTTCCAATAACTCCATTGAGCTCCCAGAATTTTGGTTATTATTATATCCCCAGGCCATATATATATATATATATATATATATATATATATATATATATACAAGGCCCTAGTATGTATGTTAGAATGGACACTAAAGCTTCAATGTACAGAGAGACTGGGTAGCTGACCTATATCCAGAGATACATGTGACAACTACTTCAGACCTCCAGAGAAGGGTGAGAGTAAGGTCTGAGCTATTGATTCTAGAGACTTACAGAAAATTCAATGGGCAGGGCTTAGTGATGTGCTAAACATGCTAGTTTTAAAAGTAGTGGTATTGTGTAGATAAAAGTAAAGAAATGGTTGATATTTGTATTAGAATTCTCTAGAGGTAGACAGAGATAAATGAATAGATGGATGAATGGATAGATAGATGATAGACAGACAGACAGATATATAGATAAATGATAGATATATTATAAATAGATAATAGATTGATGGACAGACAGACACATAGATGATGTTTGTGATTGGCTTACATAATAGAGGCAATGGATATTCACACTGGAAAGACAGAGAATCTTAAAGCTGCTCAGTTTAAGCAGTCCAATCTCGAACTGAATATATGGATGCTCTCAGGAGCGTCAATGTTGTTGAGTCTGTGCTGAAAGTCTGAAGAAGCTGCAGCCACCAGACAATGGTAGCAGATATACATACTCATTCATAAAAGAAAGGGGCTTTGCATATGTTTGCAACCTGCCTTCATCTAAGTTTCTCTAAGCCAACTTCCAACCCACAAGATGGTTCTACCTCCTAGTTACTATTTGGCACACATTAAGTATAGTATGTATCTCTTAACCTAGTCAAGTTGATAACAAAGGCCAGCTGTCACTCTAAAACTGATCGATTGTGACAGACTGAATTATTTCTAGATAATTCTTTACTTCCATTCCAAATGCCATTGAAGTTTGCCAGGTGGTTCACTTTTGCCAGTGGAGTAATTTTGGAACAACATAAATAAATGCTTTAGTGGTTTTGTGCTTTTGTCCAAAAATGTTATCTAATGTGGTGTCTGAAAAAAATCAGAATAGTCACTTTCTTTTCATCCCAGAATATATATCATAAAGCTGACCTGGAACCATTCCATAATTCTAGCTATGATATTTGATATGAAACATAAAACAGAGATGTTCAGCCACATTTCACACAAAACAAGCCTGTTGGTCGTCACCCTTTAGATATGTAGTGTGAAAATACATGCCAGTAGAAGTCAATGGGTTTGGCAGTGACATCATTGTGGCAGTAGATAATATACACATGCTAGTAAATAATTAGTGGGCATGAGAAAACTAGAAAGAGCAGATGAAGAATGGAAACTTTCCAGGCATATTTTAGCAGACTGGATTTGAAGTGCTGTTTGGGCCATCTAGATGCTTTATTCAGTAGGTACATACCTAATGTGGTTGGTAGTCTAAGATTGAAAGCTTACTAAGGGATGTGCTTTGGCAGTCAGTACTGCATAGCCAATTATGAAAGCAGTTAAAGAATCTGTGCCTGAGAAAGAACCATAGGGCAGAGGTCTATGGGGCATTTTATTTATAAATGTCATATAGTGTGCATTTGAGCTAAAGAAACTCTAAAACACCAAAATTGGAGACTAAACTAAGAACAGTATATTTCAGTTTTGGTTTAGCAGGTATGTGTTGGACATGGAAAGTTCATTCCTATGTTGCAACTTACTCTGATTTCACTCCCTTCAACTGGACATGTCCTTCATAGCTCTCAACAGAAAAACACTGGCCCCAAAGGAGTCAGCAGATCATTTTGTACAGCCCCCTCCCAGGCTTCAGAGAAGGGCCAATTCTGAAGTTTTCCATATGGAAACACATAAGAAGTTGCAAGTTTCTTTTATTATGGAGAAGGACATGGAAGGGCAGGAGTGCTCTTTTCTGCTCAATGATCCATGCAACTTGAACAATATCTATTGAAGGCAAATTAACAGCAGAGATAGGTTGATGCTCAGCCAAAAGCTCTCATAAATGAATTTAGTTCAAGTTGAATTAAGGTAATATGTGAAAATGTTCCAAAAATGAGTCTCTTCAGTATTGGGGACACCAAATCATTTTGAGAAATGGTTTAGTGCTTTTGGTAAATGTTTCTATTAAACTTCCAAAATTCCATAGAAGTTGGTCTAAGGACCTCTAATGAGCTATTGAAACAATTGAAAACTAAATGCTATTTAATAGTTGCTGTCACTTATCTGAAAGAAAAAAATGAAGAGCTCTTCATTTTATTTTTGCTGACTACTAACTGTTGTATGGTGAATGAGTAAAAGGACCATGTTTGCCAGCCACAGGGTAGCGGGGAACCAATTTGTTAAAGCTGGGAATTGAAATGTTTATTCTTGGCTTTTTAAGAGGTCCTTTTCTTGTGCAGATTTCAATCAGCAAAATTTTCTTATTTCAGGGAAAGAATCTGGGTCTCTGACTCTACTTGTTGCTTACTGATCAACCTATGTCAAATTCTTTTGACTTAGAATCACCAATCTCCCACAGTGTAATCTGCTCCAGAAAGCAGGGAAGTGTAAAGAAGTTTGTGACAGAAAGGAACACACATGGAAGAAAGGTAAAGTCCAATTTCATTGGCTTCTGAAGAATATGGGTTTGCTCTCTCTGTTCAGTAAACCGGGAACTCATTGTTTTAAATATGTGAGGTCCACAATGAGACTTATTTTAAAAAGATCTCTTGATTAAACAAGGACACAGGAGGATGTTTCACTGTAGTTGCCCAGTAAGAGATGTAAAGAGATTACACTAGACTGAACATAGTGACTGTGGATAGGATGTGTTTGAGAGACAGGAAATAGCCTGGCAGGATATATAAAGTGATAAAAAAATAAAGGAAAAGGCTGCTGTGAGAATCAATAGCAGGTTGACTAAACACTAGAAGAGGAATGGGTTTTGCTATTATTTATTCAGTAAAGAGGTATGATTGAGTTTATGCAAGATGATCACACCTACTAAGGATGAAGAATTACTGAAACTTCAAACAATAAATGTCTAGTAGACAATCAGATATAGCGGCTTAGATTTCTGAGGTAGGCATGTGTGGAGATGGAAGGATTGTTGGGTAATTTACATAGATTCTAATGAAAGCTGAAGTCATGGATAAGCTCTCATAAGAGCACAGTGCTGACCGAGTAAAAGAGGAGTATCTACAGATTGAGGAACTTCACATCTTAGTGACTAGGGTAAAGCAGAAGCATAGGCTGCTTTACCTAGCAGACACCACCAAGGGTTGAGACTAGCAACACCTGCAAGACCAGAGTAGCCACTCTGGCCAGAGCCCACAGATGAGCCAAGGTCAACACCTACCAAATCAGAAGTCAGAAATGGACAGCAGGGGGCTTCAAAGTGTCAACAGCCCCTTAAGTGGATGAGCTGAGCACAAATAGTGTGCATGATTGTCTACATGGTTTGGCCAGGGAAATGTGCATAGAGTCTGGGGTAAAGTGGACGAAATTTGGAGATGAAATGGGTGAGATGGTGAAATGATGGTGAAGAAGAGGAGAATTAGGACAATGAGATAGATGCTTTGGAGAAAGGGACAGAGAGCTATGAGATGAGGGACACCTAGCCACATGAGTAATATAAGAGGTAGGCCTAGCATTCTGTGGCCTGTAGAAATTCTGTGAAGCAATGCTGAGAAGAAAGTATATTGCCATGGGACATAGATTCTGAGTACATGGGAGTTATTGTGAAGTTTGCTTATGAAGGGATTAGAGAAGTGAAGTGTTAGATGAATTGTGAGGGATATGCCTGCTCTTAGGGTTTAGAAAAAATGAAGTTCCTTGAAAACAGAAAGGATAAGTTTGTGAAAGGGGTTATTATAGTGAGAAAGTAGAAAGATGTAATGGACACAGAAAGAAAGCAGAGCCTTGGAAAGCTAGTAAAACTCCAGAGGATGGAGCTGAGAAAGTCAGATTAGGTTCTAAATGGGGAGGACCCCTGAAGTGGAGAAACACCACAGAGTTACGTTGTAGGGGATATTTATAGATCTTGTGGCAGAAATTGGACAAAGACTGAGGTAATTTCTATTATGCTTGGTTAATTCACAGAATCAATCATCTTGTGTGCTGAGAGATACCTGGGAGATAATCGTATACACTAGGTTAAACAGCCTAGGCTTCCTTTGCTCTCACATTTACATGACTAACTTGTAGTTTTATTGCTGCAGAAGGCTAGCTCTATTACAGGTTAGTAGCTTTAGCTGCAGTTTTTCTTGGTTACCTTGCATCTCACCATCTGTTTATAGGGTGGTCTGAGCGGTCTTTTTTCAGGAATAGGTGGAGGCTTCTCATTAGAGACTACATATGGGTAACAAAGCCTTGGGTCAGTTCCCTTGTCTGTGCAAGTGAAGTACCCATTGTCTACATCAGAAAAGCTATACTACCAGAGATGGATTATACTATGAGTAACACAGGAAGCTGCTAGGGGTAGTCATAGGTCTGAATAATGCATAGGAAGCAGATGGCCACAAATCATCCTTTTCATGCCACTTTTACTGCCTGTCACCCACAAAATGAGTATGTAATAAAAAGTGTTAGTACTTAGACAAGAAGATGTTTTGTTATTGTTATTCCTATATGTGTATGCATTTTAGTTCTTTGAGATATACATAACTTTGTTTGAAGGAAATTAGAGATTTTGATATTTTCATCAAAAAGTTGAAGCAATGGAGGATATTTCTCAGTGAGCAATTTTGATTAGAGACACTTTAATAACGTAGTAAGTAAAGGTAGACATTTTTAAGTGAGTGACTAGCTGTATCAAGAATGGAAACAGGGATTCTGAGATCTCAGTTTGACAGTTAGATTAGCATACCATGAAGTGTCACTTCATTTCCATTTGAAATGCCTAGGAGTACATTATTCATAGACACCTATGATGCTAACAATGTTTTTAGAATCTGGCTCTGATATACTCTCTATATATAACAAATATGACGTCTGAAAATTGGCATAAAAGAGGCATATACCCACCTGTACAAGAACTCTAAAGTCCATAGTTCCTACAGCTAGTGGCAAAACCTCTATGCCTAATTCATAATATGAGTAAAAATGCAAAGACGACTTGGGTTCTCAAAGTCACACTCACATTGGAAAAGAGAAGAGAATGGTAACTTTCCAATGTCACTCATTAGAGCCATCTGTGCTGTCTAAGTGTGGGTCCCTTGATATATTACAATGCAAAATAGCCACTTCCTTATTTATTTTGGAAGACAGCTGTTGTCTTAATTGAGCCTAACAGATAATGGAAGGAATGTTGCTTTCTCAATCCTCATACTCCTCCAATGAAACCATTTGTTAGACTCCTAGAGAATCTGCATGTCATTCCTCCAATAGTGAATACTGGTTTTAAAATTAGTGCATGTGAAATATGCATGTATATGTATATGCATATGCATATTATATGCAATTGTGTGTATTTGTGTGTATGCAAAAGTTTGTATACATCAGCTTTAATGAAGTTTGAATTTTGAAGGTTTGCTATTCCTTTTTGATTCCTTTTGATAGATTGATTCCCACAATGCCACACTCTCAAACCCTTATCACACAAACCATCAGTAATTCAGGTTGAACTTTAAGTGTTTTCCCTTGGCAGTTTCATTTTTCAAATTGAGTTCAAACAACAGTGAGCAGATTAGTCTGCTTTTTCCTCATCATCTTCCCTTCCCCCAAACTCTGTGCTCTTCTTTGAGCCTGTGAGTTAAAAGTTAAACAGCTTCAAATTCTATTCTTTTCTT
This sequence comes from Mastomys coucha, assembly GCF_008632895.1. Classification (NCBI taxonomy): domain Eukaryota; kingdom Metazoa; phylum Chordata; class Mammalia; order Rodentia; family Muridae; genus Mastomys; species Mastomys coucha. Next base: position 3,738,614 of record NW_022196912.1, on the reverse strand, counting down.
GATTACTAGAAGCTAGAAAGTTACTTAAATGCCATCATAGGTATTTTAGTCTTGTGAAATCAAGGCTTTGGAGATCATAAAATGTACATAATCAAATGCACTCTCATCAAAGGAAAAAACACAACTGTTTAGAGTCAACACACACACATTTATAAATACCATGAAAATGCAAAATATGTATTAACTGCCTAAAGCACTTCTATAAAATTATTCTGCCCCTATATGTTTTAGTTACACACAATTTTATTATCTCTTCATTTGGAAAGGAGTTTGTAAAATTATTTTCTATTGTAAAATAAAAAGACAAGTGTCTCCTCCAGGTTGTTTTTTTTATTACAATTACAGTTAGTTTTAATATATAAAATGTGTGACTTTACATAAAACTACAATCACTGCTTCTAATATTGTGCTACAAACACATACACACACACTCACATGCACATGTGCCCACACACATACTCATATATATGTGCACACTCACATATATATGTGTATATGTACACATATATACATGTACACATATATGTATGCACCCTTACATATACATGTGCACACATACACATATATGTGCACACACAAAGAAATAAAAGAATCTGGACTTTTTATTTGATGTATATTTTTATTTCATCAAAATTTTGCTTTATATTATCATTAGTTATTATTTTGTATATGTAGGTTTCAGGGGGCAGCTATATCTGCCATAAAATACTTGTGGATGGAGGTCAGTGGACAATTTTTTGGAGTTGCTTCTTACCTTACACCTTGTTGAAGAAAGGCTTCTCATTTCTGTTAGCCTATAACTTTCATCTGATTCTCCAATCTCTGCCTCCTATCACTAGGTTGGAGTTCTGAGATGATAAATTTTCCCAATTCTATCTGTGTTCCAGAGACTGAAGGATTGTCAGGCTTGTCTATTCTTTTATACACACAGTCATCTCCTCAGTCCCCAAAGTCAAGCTTTATGAAGAAGCATGAAGATACATGAAGGGCAATGACTGGTATAGCAATTACAAAGTCATTACGAATTGTGGTTTATACTCTAGAAATAGTATAGAGGCTGGGATTCTGTTATTGTAAGATCGTGACCTTTGTTGCATATGGCAATGAACTGAAATAATAAAATATGAATTGCCAATGTTACTTCTTTGTGGACTATGACAAGTTAAAGATGCAACCCCTAAAAAGTAAAAAACTGAGACAACCCAAATATAGTACAGTGAATCCAATGGATTCAAAGGATGTTGAGCTAACTTTAACAGCAGTTAAAGAGGAGGGATAGCATGTCCAAAACATGGTATGAGTGGGAAAAGTATAAAAAAAATTACTGAACATCCATCCAACCGTATCAGTAGTGCCACAACAGTAACAAAGTGCTCTGATTTAACTTAAAACCTGTGACACAGGATAGAATGTCATATTTTAAGCCATTTAAAAGAACAACATTAAAAATCAAGATAAGATTCTTGGAAAGAGTTTTGAAGCTGATATGGCACATTAATAGTATAAGACAGAAAATGCATTTGGCATACAGTGATAACCAACTCATGATGATAAAAAGGTAGACAAAATATAACGCAATATTTATGTGAAGTTTCCATGAATCTAAGGCATAGTTTTGAAATTTTTGAAGCAAAAATGACACAAGTAATGAAAGAATTAAATCCATAATCACAGTTGGAGATTTTAATGTCCCATACCCAGCAACTGTGAAACGCATTCTTACAGGAATTAGATGGCAAAGATATGCAGAAACATAACACTCTAGAATGCAATACCACTGATGCATGCACCTAATCCATACAGAACAGGAACCCCAGTAAGCATGTAGCACACACCTAAAGGAGACTGTATGGACTGAAAGTAGCTTAGTGGTTAAAAGGGGGTAAACGCTCCTGAGGGAAAGCAAAGTGTGGGGTCCAGCATCCACACTGGGTGGTTCTCAAGGGCTTGCAGTTCCAGCTCCAGGGGACCCAGCTCTCTTTTCTGGCCTCTGCATGCATGGCATCTACTTGCATGCACACACACACACACACACACACACACACACACACACACACACAAAGATACACATATACAATCTTTATAATTGAAAAGAAAATAAAACTAAAAATAATTAAACTATCAGAATGTTTGGAGATGTTTAAATCCTGCAGACTATATTCTTTATGTTAAATGAAATTAATTAAAATAAAAATTAATAGCAATAAGATGCTTGTAAAACTACTGAATAATTATAAATTATAAAACATTACTAATAATTTCATGAATCATTAAACAATTCACTTGGGCAAAAAATTAAAACTGAATATTAAAGCAAAGATAACTTTTATGCAATTTTTGTAATGTAGAATACCCAATTCTTTGAGCTATACTCATAGCTAAAATGAATATGTTTTAAAAGAAAATATGTTTAAAATTAGTTATCTATGTTTGTACACTAGAAAACCAAGGAGGGAGAGGAAACTTAATAAGTAATTAGATAAAATAAACTAATAATACAGTAAGATTATTAATTGGTAAGGGTAAGCAATTGTCAGTTTGCATGTCTGCCTTCTGCTGGGATGCCTGAACTCGACTGTCATGCTGCTCAGTGAAGGCAAAACTCAGTCCAAGCTAAGCATGCCAGCACATGTTCTTTTGTGTGAGAAACAGAGAAAGCTGGGAGAAATGTCATGGTTCTCAATCTCTTGTGTATGCAGACACCCGGGAGAGAGTGAGGAGTTGAAAAAGGTGGTCTGCAGGTCTACCCTTCCCCTATGCACCACGGTAGAATCCAGTATGGTTTTGAGTTGGTACAGATAGTATGGAGGCGATGGAAGAGAGAACGCCTTCTCTAGGAGATTTAGGCATGGCTCTTTACAATGAAGGCCTCCCCTGCAGCAATCCATGATAAAGGAAATAGTCCTTGCTTGTCCAAACTGCATTATTTATGTAGGATGTGAATGCATATGTTTTATTCAGGGTGAACCAGGGATTAAATAACTTTTGCAAGAAGGATGCCCAAGAAGGGAAGCTCATTGCTTAAACATCAGGGGCTTATTTAGATAACTCATCAACATGGAGAACTCTACCTTTCCATGCTACCTGAACTGTTGTAATGGTCCTGTCAATGGGGTGGCATGGTTATATGTTATAGGACAGGTAAAGCCTGGCAGGGAGCTGGTTCCAATGCCTGCCATTCTCAATTATGAGATTTCCAGGGGTTTTTGAACCTGCTTCAACCTTACCAGTCCTTCTGTCTAGTAGCACAGTCCACTTACCCAACAAGCAACCAAAATTAACACAGTCACAATGGAGTACTTTAAAAAGACTAATGAGATTGATAAACTAAGTAAGCCTAGAGTGGGGATAAGGGTGAGGAAGATACACATTTCCAATGAAAGATGGAGGAAGGAATGACTCTACAATTTTAGAGCCATGAAAGATAAAAACATTTGTGAATCACTTTATATTTGATAAATCTAACAATAGATGAAATCAAATATTTACCTATATCTATTTCTAGCTACAACTTATGAAGATAAAATAGAAAGTTCAAATATCACAGTTATGGATGAAACTAAATCCATAACCAAAATGATTTTCTTCAAATATGTTTTTGTGTTCATATAACATTTGTATTCATAATTTTTATAGTATAAGAAGAAATCATTTTAAATTTCTGAAGAAAAACTGACTTATCTATATTATATACTGAGCACATAAAGCAAGATCTGTAGGTGATCTAAGAGACATATGGGTTAAGGGCATTGACCAATATTCCAAGTATGGTTATGCCCTTGCCCTCCCCAAAACCAAGGAGATATTCGTGCAAACCAAGATTAGAGTTTCCTATTATGGCATGAAGAGGGCCAGTCAACAGACATATGAGGGTTTACATCAGCTCTACTTAGTAGGATCTTTGACATCTAAAAAGGCATTGTTTCTATTTTCTAGTCCTCAGTAACCTCTCCTTTGACCTTACTACATCTGCACCTTAATTCTCTCAACAAGTATTAGTAATGGAAATAAAAGATTAAATGTGAAATAAGCTAGTCATGGAATGTTTCAATATTTCCACTAAAAAGAATGTTATTGATGATATTTGTTACGGGCAGCTTCATTTAGTTTACCATTCAAAGTCACCAGCCACCATTAGAGGAGACTAAGTTAAGAACTCCAAGGAAAACCGGCTTGGCAATAACCAAGGAACTCACTTCACAGTCTGATTAGTGTGGCTGAAACCAACGGCAGTACTGCTTGCTGCCTGGCCAAAATGCTTATGCTCAGCCACTCTTCTTTAGTACCAACTGCCAAGGAAATGTTGCCACATACTTTGGACTTGTTCTCTTATACCGACTAATAGTCAAGACAATCTCCTATAGACAGGTCAATCTGATGAAAGCTTCTACTCAAGTGAGATTCTCTTTTCAGATGATTCTGGGTCATGTCAAGTGGATCATTAAAGCTAATAAAGGAAATGGAGGCTAGAACAATACAATTGAAGGTCTGTACAAGGCCAAGCAGTCTCTTTCCAGTCCTTTTCACAGACCAGTTGTGCAATAAAATCCTCTCTATGAGCTCATGCCAAAACTGGAGCCATTTAAATGATAGTTTTTAGCACATGCTGGCATGTCCTAATCTCAGTCTAGTCCATTATTTGATAATTGGCTTGTGCCTTACAGGAGGGTTATGAAACATCCTGCTGATTGTCAAGAATTGTTCTTCCTTGTGGAGAGTCTGAGTCTTTGTAGGTCTGGCTCTTTCTGTGATTTATATTAGGTAAATGTAAAAGTAATTATGGTTTCTTTTTTGCATTGCTAAAATTTGCCTTTTGATATTGCACTAAAATCTTAAATAAATTGGTTACATTATACATGATATCAATGAGCATTTCTTGCTTTATTGTTTCTTTTTTACTAAGGACTCATTACTCACTGATTTTGTGCTATGGAAATGATATTAGAGAGCAAATGCAAGCTCGTGTTCCAATTTGAGTTCAAAATGGGTAATAATAGTAGTAGTAGTAATAGTAGTATAAATAACTTGCAACATCAACAACATATTTGGCTCATGAACTCTTAAAGACTGTGCAGTGCGGTGAGGGTTTAAAAGGTTTTGTATCTAAGAGGAAACTTCTTAGAAGAGAAGTACAACACCTTCCATGGGTATTTTGTTTCCCTTTCTAAGAAGGATGGAAGTATCCACACTTTGGTCTTCCTTCTTCTTGAGTTTCTTGTGGTTTGTGGATTGTATTTTGGGTGTTCTGAGCTTCTGAGCTAATAATATTCACTTATCAGAGAGTGCATACCATGGGTGTTCTTTTGTGATTAGGTTACCTCATTCAGGATAATGTTCTCCAGATCCATCCATTTCCCTAAGAATTTCATAAATTCGTTGTTTCTAAAAGGTGAGTAGTACTCCATTATGTAAATGTACCACACTTTCTGTATCCATTCCTCTGTTGAGAGACATCTAGGTTCTTTTCAGATTCTGGCTATTACAAATAAGGCTGCTATGAACATAGTGGAGGATGTGTCCTTATTACATGTTGGAGCATCTTCTGGGTATATGCCCATGAGTGGTGTAGCTGGGTCCTCAGGTACTGCAAATATACCCATGGAAGAAGTTGTAGAGACAAAGTATGGAGCAGAGACTGGAGGAAGGACAATCCAGAGACTGTCCCACGTGGGAATCCTTCCCATATACAATCACCAAACTCAGACACTATTGTGGATGCTGGCAAGTGCTGGCTGACAGGAGCCTGATATAGCTGTCTCCTGAGAGTCTCTGCCAGTGCCCTACTAATACAGAAGCAGTGGCTCACAGCTATCCATTGGACTGAGCACCCAATGAAGAAGCTAGAGAAAGGACTCACAGAGCTGAATAGGTTTGCAGCCACAAAGAAGGAACAACAATATGAACTAACTAGTACCCTCAGAGATCCCAGGGACTAAACCACCAACCAAAGAGCACATATGGTGGAACTCATGGCTCCAGCAGCATATGTAGCAGAGAATGGGAGGATGGGAGGAGAAGCCCTTGGTCCTGTGAAGGTTCTATGTCCCAGTATAGGGGAATACCAGGGCCAAGAAGCAGGAGAGGGTAAGTTGGTGAGCAGGGGGAAGAGGAAGGAATAGGGTCTTTTTCAGAGGGGAAACCAGGAAAGGAGATATCATTTGAATTGTAAATAAAGAAAATATCTAATAAAAATAAATTTAAAAACGAAGAGAAGTACAGAGGCTCACCATGTGAAGCTGACAATGACTGACTGACAGTGACCATCAAAGCTTATCCTTTTACAACTACAGAAAATGTTAAGAAAAATGTGGACTGAAAAGGTTGTTTAGTATATAAAGCAGATTGAAAAGGTAAACAATTTGATTAAGTAAGTGTTTTCTGAGTTGAACGTTTAGAACAAAATAAACAAAAAGCTCATTTTTGAACTGTCTTCCTCTTATATATTATAAAACAATCTATATAACAAAATCAAACCATTTCTCAATTAGAATTTGAGAAGCACAGGTTGCATAGGACAAATGGCAAGAGTTGACTCAGTGGTTGTGTTGAGGAGTATCAAAGTACTTCCCTAAAACATATTTGCACTCACACACAAAGGTCACAGTACTGGTGGATCCTGCTGGTCTGATCCACTACTGTTTCCTGAATTCTGGTGAAACCATCACACCTAAGACTTGTGCTCAGCAAATCTATAAGATGAACCCAACATTTATATGGCTTCTGCTGGTACTAGTCAGCAGAAAGGAGTTCTTCATGATATTGCCTGGCCACACAACAACTGCTTCAAAAGGCAGAATGAATGGTGTTACAAATTTTGTGTCACCCACCATATTCTAACTAAGTGACTACTACTTCTTTAAGTGTCTCAACAGCCTTTGCAGGGAAGGCATTCATTTCATAACCAATAGGATAAAGTGTTTTCCAAGAGTTCATTGAGTGCTGAAACACAAAATCTTGTGCTATAGGAATAAATAATCTTTTTTTCCTATTGGCAAAGTATGTTGATTATTATGGTTTCTATCTTGATTAATAGAGATGTATTTAAACCTAGCAGTAATGTTTTAAAATCCAAGGTCCCCAACTGTAATTCCTTTGCACCAATCTAATAAGAAGTGGGTTTCACCATCAGGACACACTGGGACTGTTTTGGACAACTCACGTATACTCTTTTGTCTTAGTTTCCCCCTACCTAACGTGGTTATGATGATAACACATTAGAATGGGCCAGAGTAGGCCTTTTGTATAAGTTTCAAAATGAACATTAAGACAAACACTCAAACAGTAAAACACTTGGTAAAGAGGAAGACTGAAGCCTTTCTCCAAGTAAATATAACCAGTAGCACAAAGACATTCTGTAGGAAGGTGACTTGGGTGGAAGTTTAAGGTGTTAATGAGACATCTGCCACATAAACCTGTAGTACATAGACAGAGTATGTGTGATAGCCCACCCTTCAAATGTATAATGCAATCCACGGTTCTCTATTGAGCCAGGCAGTTCAAGCTGACGAACCTTTTCTTTGCTCTATCATGCTTCTCCCTTTTCAAGTGTGTCTTCCTTAATAAACTGCCCCTCCCTCTGCTGTTATTGTGTCTCTGCTCAATTATTTGTTCTAACACAAGGTACCTTGAAATCCCCCTGGAGGTAAGCACCAACCCTTCTCAGAACAGCCCTACACTGCTTAAGTCAGAGCTGTGAGCATACAATGAAACAATTCCCAAAGCTATTTAACATAAAGCGGAAAATGTAGAAAATTTTCAATAAATATAAATCCTATTTACTGCACCAACTACCACCAGTAACACAAAATAGATGTTTATTCAACATAATGCATATCAACAGAAAAAATAGGCAAAGTAAGAAGATACCCACAAACTACTCCTAACACACATAGGCACACATAGGAGAGATGATTATACTGACTGTGAATAAAACTTCCTCAAAGGAGCCATACTGTACATTGAAGCTTCTTCAAAGCTGATTAATTGATTAGAACTTCAGTGATTGTGGAGGGACTGGAATGTCACCTGTCCAGAGCTTCATTACAATTCATCTCAGGCTATCTTTTAGTCCCCTTGTCTACCTCTGTTTCTGAACTAGCAGGTAAAGCCTTATGGGACACATTAACCTAAGGGATCACAAGCTTCCACTAAGGTTAGGAATATTGCCAGATAGCATCTGGAGCTTATAGCAAACATTTCCATGATTTGCCTTAACCTAACTATCTACTATGTCAGTCAGTGAATTTTTTTTCCAACTTGGTGAACCAGTGAGTTTATTGGGGATGCTTATACAAGGATGGGTGAGGGTTATATATAGAAGCAGGGACAACTCAAAGACAGCTTACATCATTGAAAATCCTAGCCCAGTGTAGGATATGACTCACATAAGCTTCATTGACTTTCTACTTGACTTAGAGGCAGCTCATCAGGTTGCAAAGTCTCTTCCATGTAGTTCAACTATCTGGATAGTATCCTTCCCCAGCAGTTGCTTACTGCTTCTATAACACTGGAGAAGGGCCATGTTAGTTTTAGTCTTGTTAGTTTTAGGATGTTTCTGAGACTTTTGAATTGATTACTTTCCAAGTCTCATGAAGCAAGTTCCTCCCTCCAGAAGAGAATTATTTCAATGAAGAGGGATTGTCACTCAACAGTGTTACTCAGGACACATGCATGAACTCCATCTAAGATTTCTTTCTTTTTTTTTTTTCTGTTAAAAGCATATTTTCATTTAATTTAAAATGTATATTTTATTTTTTTAGAGTTTTTTATCATTGTTTTTTTTTAGATATTTTCTTTACTTACATGTAAATTCCTCCTTTCCTAGTTTCCCCTCCAACAAACAAACAAACAAACAAACAAACAAAAACAACAAGAACAAACCCCTGTTGTCCCCCCATGCCTGCCACCCCACCCTCTCCCACTTATTGGCCCTGGCATTCCCCTACACTGGGGCACAGAACCTTGCCTTGATTTATAACTTTTTTTGTTCTCATACCATAAAACTTCAGAAATGGGGAGCAAGAACATTAGAATATGGGATGTAGTATAGTCCTGAATCTGTGGACTTGGTAACTCGCATTAGGCTTCAGAGAAACTATCCCTGATCCCTTTTGAGGTAAGGATTGTGCTTTTGCATCAGCATTATAGTTTATAGTACTTATTTTATGCTAAAAGCTCCCTTTCCTGGCCAGGAAAGGTACAGTAGACTGAAAAGACGAGACGTGAGCTCCATATCGCTGCTATTGGCTGCATTGAGGCTAGGAACCATTTCCCTGTAGTGACACTCTCTACCTGTGTGGGAATGAGATCCTGAAGCTGTAAGATCTGATACCTCTAGATTCAGAAACACACAATACAACCATGTAACAGTGTGGAAATTAAGTATGGTGTGCTATATCAATACTAGGCACATTAGCAGAGATTAAAAATGGTTTCACACTTAGACATTTTCTTTTTTGTTGTTTTTTGTTTTTATGTTTTTTTGTTTTTTGTTTTGTTTTGTTTTGTTTTGTTTTTCGAGACAAGGTTTCTCTGTGTAGTTCTGGCTGTTCTGGAACTCACTCTGTTGACCAGGCTGGCCTTGAACTCAGAAATCTACCTGCCTTTGCCTCCCAAGTGCTGTGATTAAAGGCGTGCATGCACCACCACTGCCCGGCCTCACACTTAGACATTTTCAATGGATGATAAATAGGGTTAATGGGTTGTGGATGAAATACCCCGCCCTACTAAATCTTCGAGAAAGCTTTTTAAACTGGTAAGTACGTATTTTTCATGATGGCTTGCTAAAGTCTATTCTAACTCAATTTCAAGCTGCTTAGAACTGTGCAAAATGGAAAAAACCTGCTTTCCAAGTCCTAGTGCTAGTCTAAAAAAAAAAGAGAAAACTGTTGGAAATGAAGCTTTAAATCATTACCCTTCCTAGACTTTTGCTGTCTTGGACAATAGCATTTTCCAAAAGACTCTGGGGTTAATAGCTTAGCTATTTTATCTTTGAAAGTGATGGAATATGAAGGGCCATTCCTTGAATTGATTTGTGTAATATTTCACTGCAAAGGAAAGCAGAAGAGGGATTGGGAAGATGTGCATATTGCCTAGTGTGAACCAGTGTAACCTGTTGTCCTATGCTGAGCCTGGAAGGAGCCATGCATGACTACTTTGGTGAGAAGAGGGATGTGATAGTGAAATGGGGTAGAGCTGACATAGGCTATTTGAGTGTGATAAAGTCTTTCTTTGATCTTGGTGAGCTTAGCTTCAGGAGTTAGAGTAGCAAGTAATGAGTAGTAATCAAAGCCACCCTGAGACGATAGTGGCTTCTACATGCATAGTCTCACACCCAAGAAGAATAGGAAATATAGCAGAGTGAGCACAACAAATGTAGAAAATAAGAAAAAGAAAGAAAGAACTCATGAGAGTGAGAAGGATTTCAGGGATAAATGGTTCTCCTTTCTATCACTTTGTTAGTTTTATGGTGGGAATTGGACAAAGACTTAGTAAAATTGAGAGTGGTCATTCTTGAGGCCATGTGAGTTGTATGATTTCTAAGCTCAGTTGGAATGGAGATAATGTATTTCTTCTCCACTCAATGAAGTGGTCAGGCATCATGACGGCCTTCATCTATTCTTTTCTCTCAATGCATTTTACTTATTTTATAGGTCATCGGTTGATCTTAGGCTACATAATTGGTCCCCTCATTTTTCCTTAGGCTACATGAATAGCTTAAAATCTAGCATGAATCCTCCTTGTCTTTACTTTTTATGGAAAGATAACTTCTGCTACAGAGTTACCAGGTATCAAGTCTTCAATAAGGCTTCAAAAATTTGACAAATACATTTCATGAGAAGATTTGTGATCCATTAGTGAACCTGAACTTTTAGTAGAACAGTGGTTTCTGTTTGAGGTTCAATGGAGACACTGATGCATTTTGTCATTTTGGATGAGAATATTTAGAAAATAAAAGTTATTAAAACTTAAATAGACAGACAACTAGCTTTTTGGGGAAGAGATTTCAAACTTGGAAGGGCAATCCTTTCTTATAGGTTTCAAAGGGACTTGAGAATTATGTTCTGTGGTTGATGTGTAGTCCACAGTATATGCTTGAGATATGGCTGTCTTTAATTCCGTAGCAGCAGAAGTAGGGAGAGGAGTTCATATTCTGGAAATTGGTGAGAAGAGTCCCATTAAGTTAATATGTATCCACTATGTGTGGTGCCACTCACATCACAGAGAGCTTGGAGCCTGTTCATCTGGGGCCTTTATACAGAATCAGGTATGAGACCAGAGAGACACTGCTTAGATGGACATGATCAGGTAGATATATATTCTAACAGTAGCTATCTGAGGTACAACCTTGGGTGATAATGGTAAAATTACCACTAGCAAGAGACCCTAGAACTAGTGTACACATACCAGGTACAAGACATTCTGACTTGGCACCTACCTTGCCAAGAATATGGTGAACTCCAGATACTAAATGTTGTCCTGTCAGGAAAGTGAAGTATGAGTGATAGTCAGGTTGCTAGTTAGAAATAATTAGACTTGAGGGCCATGGAGGAGAGAGTGCTCCTTCCAACATTTCTGCCTTTACCTCCTGCAGTCAGAGATGGACACTAATTTTAAGGAAGTGGAATGTATTAAAATTGCCCCTCCTTAAAATCTGAAGTAGTGTGTGAATGGAGGAAAGAAATATCATAATGGCCCCCTAAGGTTTAAGTTCCATAAGAAGGGAGAAGAGGGCTGGGTAGTTGGAATTTGTCAGGGCCCTTTGAAGAACAGCTGCTTCTTTCTGGTTATTTTTATAGATCTCTACTTTCATTTTTTATTCTTTTAAATCTACTTTGCTATATAACATTTTTGGCCAAAGGTATAGGATAGAAATTATACCTTTGGTTTTGGATAAAGATGTGACAGTCTAACCTGCTGAAGTTTATAACATCTAGTTGAGACTTTCTGGTAAAACAGAAATATGAATTATTAACCCCCACTCCTTTTTGAGAGTTAATTAAAATGTGCCCATCAGCCACTTGCACTCGTAATGACACTTCAAGACATGTTTTTATTCGTGAGACTTTAGGAAACAATATAAAGCCTAGGGGCTCAGAAGATGGCTCAGTGGTTAAAGTTCTTGCTGAGCAAGAATAAGCACCTGAGATCAAGTCCTCATAGAAAGCCAGATGTAATTGGATTCTATGGCACGATGGAAGGTAAAGAAGCTCATGGGCCAGCATAGACCAACATTTGAGGTCGTTCTCTGACTCCATACACATGCTGTATAGCAAGTGTAGTTGTATGTATATTTTCATATGTATGCATGCATACATGCATACACCTAGAGAAAGATTTTAAAGAACAGGAAATAGTATGTATGTTGGCACAATATTTTCTCTAGTTATGGCCACTTTCACACTGTAAGAATGATCTTCACTGCAAGACTTTTCTTGCTATGGCCCACTTTCATCTTTCAAATGTTCTCCACTTCTCTCTGTAATGAGCTCACTAGTCAGCCAGTGTCTTGTCTGAATTCATTTGGTAGAGAACATGGCAATGGGGAAGCCAAGGGTGGTATAGTGTTATAGTCTACTAATAGGACAAATTCAAATTGTAACTAGATTTGTCTTTCTTGAATTACAAAGAGAGAAAAGAACATGGCATCCACATCCCAAGCCTAATAGTTGTTCTTTATAGTGACAGAGAAAAATACCTGCATTTGAGTAGAGAATAAAAGTTTAAATGGTTGATAGATTTCTTGTTTATATTGATCAAAATTTCTCCTGCCCTGGGATTTAATTGTATTTTTTTTTAAGAAATGCAATTATATCTTTTGACCTTTGATAGCCAAATCTTCCTTAAGAAATTGTTTTGTATAATTCTAAGACATAGAAATGTTACTAAAAAATTGGGGCTCCTTTTATGGTTCTTAGTTTTGTTAATAAAATAATTCATAAAGGAAGTCAGAAAGGAATCTGGAGGAACATCTCATTAGATTTTGAAAAACAACAGAGCAGATAAGCTATAAATTTTGGTAGCTGCCAAGAAGAAGGCAAGAACATCATGTCTTTTAAGTTAGACATGGGTATAGACAAGCAGGTGAATGGGGGATAAAGGCTCATTAAGAACTAGCGAGAAAGCACAAAGAGTCAGAGAAAAGTAAGCTTAAGCTTTTGGTCAGTGCTTGAAAGAAAAGTAGAAGGGAAGAAAATGACAAAATTATAATTAACATTATATTAAACAAACACAAAACCAAACAACAACAGCAAAATACAGGAAGGGAGGGAATTCTGGGAAGTACATTTGTGTTATCTTACTAAGAGGATTAATAGTTTTCTTATTCTCTTAGGATGTTCTCAGGTGAGTCAGATTTCCTGTGGGTAGTATCCTGACCAAGTGATTGACAGGCCTATCTGAATGAACTCAGGGGAGGTGACAATAATAGGTGGTGTTTTAATCACTGTAACCGACTGACATGTCATGTCTCTCTCCAGGACTAGAGGGAGAGAGAATGCAAACCCCATTTTTTGACCAAAAGGAAGTAGCTTTCCCATTATAGGACTGAAAAAAAAACCCTGAACTACCATCTTTTCATAAGATATTTTAAATCTTAAGGAGAGGTAATTGTAAAACTTCTCTTTCTAGATTAATCAGGTATATTAGTTTTGTTTCTCTTGCTGTGATAAAATACTCTAACAAAAGGAAATTTAAGGAAGAAAGGGTTTATTTGGGCTGACAATTCCAGGCTATTGTCTGTGTTTACAGAGAGCTATAGGTAAGAACTTGAAGCAGCTAGTCACATCCACAGTCATGAACAGAAAGAGATGATTGCATAGCTTATTTGTACATAGTTCCTCCCCACAGTTATGTAGTCCAAGACCCAAATCCAGCAAATGGTGTCAGGCACAATGGCTATGCTTTCCTACATCAGTTGTGTGAGTTCACAATTAAAATGTCAAACCAGGAAACTGAAGGGGGTATCCAAAGTGAGCAATAAAGGAAGGATTCATTCTCAGTGAATTACAAGCCTATTTATTCTTTTTTCTTTTTTCTAGTTCCATCCATTTCCCTGGGATTTTCCTTTCTCTTCTCCTCTTTTCTTTTCTCTTCTTTTTTGGTTTTCTTTTCTTCTTTCTTTCTTTTTGGATATTTTCTTTATTTACATTTCAACTGTTTTCCCCATTCCAGGTCTCCCCTTCAGAACCTCCCATCCCATTCCCCCTCCCCAGTCTCTATGAGGGTGCTTCCTCACTCACTCACTCACTCACTCACTCCCTCCTTCATGCCCTGGCATTCTCCTACAATGGGGGATCAAACCCCCACAAGACCAAGGACTCCTCCTTCCATTGATGACCAACAATGCCATCCTCTACAACATATGTGAGCAGAGCCATGTGTACTCTTTGGTTGGTGGTCCAGTCCCTGGGAGCTCCTCGGGGTCTGACCAGTTAACCATTGTTTCTCCACAAATTAGGCTGCAAATCTCCTCTACTCCTTCAGTCCCTTCTCAAACTACTCCATCAGGGACCTCATATTCAGTCCAATGGTTGACTGGGAGCAACCCCTTCTGAATTTGTCAGGCTCTAGCAGAGCCTCATAGGAAATAGCCATATCAGGCTTCCGTTAGCAAGCACTTCCCATTATTCACAATAGTGTCTGGGTTTGGTCATTATATACGGGATGGATCCCCAGGTGTGGCAGTCTCTGGATGGCCTTTCCTTCATTCTCTGCTCCAAAATTTGTCTCCATTGTTCCTCCTATGAGTATTTTGTTCTTCCTTCTAAGAAGCACTGAAGTCTCCACAACTTGGTATTCCTTCTTTTTGGACTTCATATAGTCTGTGAATTGAATCGTGGATATTCTGAACTTTTGAGCTAATATGCACACTATTCAGTGAGTGCATACTAAGTGTGTTCCTTTGGACTGAGTTAACTCACTCAGGATGATACATTCCAGTTCCATCCATTTGCATGCAAATATCACAAACTCATTGTTTTAATAGCTGAGTAGTATTCCATTGAGTAAATGTATCATACTTTCTATATCCACATTTCCTGTATCATATTTTCTGTATCCATATTTTCTGTATCCAAGGGACATGTGGGTTGTTTCCAGTGTCTGACAATTATAAATATGGTTGCTTTGAACACATGGATGATTTGTCCTTATTACATGTTGGAACATCTTCTGGGTATATGATCAGGGGTGGTATAGCTGGGTCCTCAGGTAGTACTATGTCAAATTTACTGAGGAACTACAGACAGATTTCCAGAGTGGTTGTATCAGCTTGCAGTCCCATCAGCAATGGAAGAGTCTTCCTCTTTCTCCACATCCTCACCAGGATCTGAGAGTTTTTGATTTTATCCATTCTGACTGGAATGCTCCTGGTTATGTTGATTTGCATTTCCCTGATGACTACAGATGTTGAACATTTCTTTAGGTGCTTCTCAGTCATTAAGTATTCATCAGTTGAGAATTCTTTGTTTAGCTCTGTACCCCATTTTTAATAGGGTTATTTGTTTCTCTGAAGTCTAACTTCTTGAGTTCTTTGTATATATTGAATATTAGCCCTCAATCTGGTTTAAGATTGGTAAAGATTTTTTCCCAATTTTGGTTGGTTGCCATTTTGTCCTATTGACAGTGTCCTTTGCCTTACAGAATCTTTGCAGTTTTTTTTTTTCATTGTAATGAGGCTGTATTTCAACGGTCCTCACATCACCAAAGGATTTTACCTCCATCATAGCTAAGCTGGGAGTTGATAGTTCGGCTGCACCAAGAAATTAATTGTAGGCTCAATTTTTGGATACAGACTTCTTGCTATGGTCAAAGCTATTTTACTTGAGTGAATGACTTCATTCTCAGCCCACAGAAAACAGGTTACATTCATTTAAGAAATGGTGTAGG
>NW_022196912.1:3715566-3721303 GCF_008632895.1 Mastomys coucha | reverse complement strand
CAAGTGACCTTGGTTTGTGTTGTTTATTTTCTTATGCTTGCCCCTTGCCATCTGGTTAACTCTAGTGCCACCTGCCCTTGCTAAATCTAACTGGAGCCTGTCCTTCCTGTGATCCTGGTTGTGGCAAAACTCCTCAAAGTCAAGCTGTCTCTGTGATCTTGTGATTCTGTGATCCTGGGATCCTGGGCTTGTTAGATTACCTGGGAGTGTGGCTTTCTCTGTGTCTTGTGGGACTGGCTGTAGAGCTTGTGCCCAAGGTCTGCTCAGAACACTAACCCAGACAGACCAGAAGGAACAGGAGTCACTGGGCTGGCGGAGTTCCTGTGTGCCTGGTCCTGCTGGTCCCAGTTACTCCCAGTGTTGGGACAGATGTTGGTTTCTGCTCACCTCTGATCCTGGGTGTGTCAGAGCACGTGGGGGTGGAGCTTCCTCTGGGTGTTGTGGGACTGGCTGCAGAGCTTGTGCCCAAGGTCTGCTCTGGATCCTAGCCCAGAGAGACCGGAAGGAACCTAAGCGAATCTTTGCAGTTTTATGAGGTTCCATTTGATGAATCTTGATCTTAGAATATAAGCCACTGGTGTTCTGTTCACTAACTTTTCCCCTGTGCCAATGTGTTCAAGATTTTTCCCAACTTTGTCTTCTATTACACTCAGTATATCTTGTTTTATGTGGAGGTCCTTGATCCATTTGTACTTGAAATTTGTACAGCAGATAAGAATGGATCAATTTGCATTTTGTACAAGTTGGACATCAGTTGAACCAGCACTATTTGTTGAAAATGCTGTCTTTTTTTCCACTGCATGGTTTTAGCTCCTTTTGTCAAATATCAAGTAACCAGCGGTGTGTGGGTTTATTTGGGGGTCTTCAATTCTATTCCATTGATCTACCTGCTTGTTACTATACCAATACCATGCAGTTTTTATCACTATTGCTCTTTAGTGTAGCTTGAGGTTAGGGATGGTGATTCCCCCAGAAGTTCTTCTACTGTTGAGAATAGTTTGCACTATCCCAGGTTTTTTGACATTCCAAATGAATTTTAGAATTGCTCTTTCTAACTCTATGAAGAATTGAGTTGGAATTTTGATGGGGATTGCATTGAATTGTAGATTGCTTTCAGCAAGAGGACCATTTTTACTATATTAGTCATGCCAATCCTTGAGCATGGGAAATCATTCCATTTTCTGAGGTCTTCTTTGATTTCTTTCTTCAGAAACTTGAATTCTTGTCAAACAGGTCTTTTACTTGTTTGGTTATAATCACACCAAGATATTTTATATTGTTTGAGACTATTGTGAAGGGTGTTGTTTCCCTAATTTCTTTCTCAGACTATTTATCCTTTAACTGTAGGAAGGCTACTGATTTATTTGAGTAAACTTTATATTCAACCACTTTGCTGAAGTTGTTTATCAGCTGTAGGAGTTCTCTGGTGTAATTTTGGTGTCACTAACGTACACTATCATATCATCTGCAAATGGTGATATTTTGACTTCTTCCTTTTCAATTTGAATTCCTTTGTCCTCCTTTTGTCGTCTAATTGTTCTGGTTAGGATTTTGAGTACTATATTGAATAAATAGGGAGAGAGAGGGCATCCTTGTCTAGTAGCTGATTTTAGAGGGATTGCTTCAAGTCTCTCCATTTAACTTGATGTTGGTTACTAGTTTGCTAAATATCGCTGTTACTATGTTTTAGGTATGGGCCTTGAAATCCTGTTGTTCCAAGACTTTTAACATGAAGGGATATTGAATTTTGTCAAATGTTTTTTTAGCATCTAATGAAATAATCATGTTTTTTTTTCTTTGAGTTTGTTTATGTAGTGGATTACATTGATGGATTTCCATATATTGATCTATCGATTTATCCTGGAATGAAGCCTACTTGATCATGTGAGAATTTTATTGAGTATTTTTCCATTGATATTCATACCGGAAATTGGTCTGAAGTTCTCTTTCTTTCTTGGCTCTTTGTGTGGTTTTAGTATCAAAGTAATTGTGGCTTCATAGAATGAATTGGGTACTCTTTCTTCTATTTCTATTTTATGGACTAGTTTGAAGAGTATTGGTATTAGGTCTTCTTTGAAGGTCTAATTATATTCTGCACTAAATCCATCTGGTCCTGGGTTTTCATTTGGGGGGGCATGTAT
The DNA here is from genome assembly GCF_008632895.1 of Mastomys coucha. Lineage (NCBI taxonomy): Eukaryota > Metazoa > Chordata > Mammalia > Rodentia > Muridae > Mastomys > Mastomys coucha. The sequence goes on along the minus strand of NW_022196912.1, from coordinate 3,719,162 downwards.
TTTAACAACTGCTTCTATTTAGGGGTGGAGGGACTATGGGAGTGTTTAGATGTTTTATCTGATCCTGATTTAACTTTGGTACCTGATATCTGTCTAGAAAATTGTCCATTTCATCCAGATTTTCCAGTTTTGTTGAGTATAGGTTTCTGTAGTAGGATCTGATGATTTTTTGAATCCCTTAGTTTCTTATGTTATATCTCCCCTTTCATTTCTAATTTTGTTAATTTGGACACTCTCTTTGTGCCCTCTGCTTAATCTGGCTAAGGGTTTATCTATCTTGTTAATTTTCTGAAAGAGCCAGCTTCTGTTTTTGTTGATTCTTTGTATAGTTCTTTTTGTTTCTACTTGGTTGATTTCAGCCCTTAGTTTGATTATTTCTTGCAGCCTACTCCTCAAGTGTGCATCTGCTACTTTTTGTTCTAGAGCTTTCAGGTGTACTGTTATTCTGCTAATGTATGCTCTCTCTAGTTTCTTTTGGAGGCACTTAGAGCTATGAGTTTTCCTTTTAGCAGTCCTTTCATTGTGTCCCATAAGTTTTGTTATATGGTGTCTTCATTTTCATTAAATTCTAAAAAGTCTTTAATTTCTTTCTTCATTTCTTCCTTGACCAAGTTATCATTGAGTAGAACATTGTTCAGCTTCCTTAATGTGGGCTTTTTGTTGTTTTTGTTGCTATTGAAGCCTAGCCTTAGTCTGTGGTGATCTGAAAGGATGCATGGGATTATTTCAACCTTTGTATATCTGTTGAGGTCTGTTTTGTGACCAGTTGTATAGTCATTTTTGGAGAAGGTACCATGAGGTGCTGAGAAGAAGCTATATTCTTTTGTTTCAGGATGAAATACTTTATAGATATCTGTTAAATCTATTTGGTCCATAACTTCTGATTGTTTCACTGTGTCTCTGCTTAGTTTCTGTTTTCATGATCTGTCCATTGATGAGAGTGGGGTGTTGAAGTCTCCCACTACTATTGTGTGAGGTGCAGTGTATGCTTTGAACATTAGTAAAGTTTCTTTTATGAGTGTTGGTACCCTTGCATTTGAAGTATAAATGTTGAAAATGGAAAGTTATTCTTGGTAGATTTTTCCTTTTATGAATATAAAGTGTCCTTCCTTATCCTTTTTGATAACTTCTGGTTGAAAGTGGATTTTATCTGATTTTAGAATGGCTACTCTAGCTTGTTTCTTGGGACTACTTGCTTGGGAAATTACTTTCTAGCACTTTACTCTGTGGTAGTGTCTGTCTTTGACACTGAGGTTCATTTCCTGTATGCAGCAAAATGCTGTGTCCAGTTTACAAATCCAGTCTTTTAGTCTATTTCTTTTTATTGGGGAATTGAGTCCATTGATGTTAACAGATGTTAAGGAATAGTGATTATTGGTTCCTTTTATTTTTGATGTTATTTTTTTCAGTCTATTATCTGTTGTTGGGCAGGATTTGTGGAAAAAATATTGTGTAAATTTGGTTTTGTCATGGAATGCCTTGGTTTCTCCATATGTGGTAACTGAGAGTTTTGCTGGGTATAGTAGCCTGGGCTGGTTTTTGTGTTCTCTTAGGGTCTGTATGACATCTGCCCAGGATCTTCTAGCTTTCATAGTTTTTGGTGAGAAGTCTGTTGCAATTCTGATAGGTCTATCTTTATATGTTACGTGACCTTTTACCCTTACTGCTTTTAATATTCTTTCTTTGTTTTGTGTATTTGATGTTTTGACTATTATGTAACAGGAGAAATTTATTTTCTGGTCCAATCTATTTAAAGTTCTGTGGGCTTCTTGTATATTTATAGGCATCTCATTCTTTTGGTTACGGATGTTTTCTTCTATAATTTTGTTGAAGATATTTACTGGCCCTTTAAGTTGAGAATCCTTACCTTCTTCTATACCTATTATCCTTAGGTTTGGTCTTCTCATTGTGTCCTGGATTTCCTGGGTTAGGAACTTCTTGCATTTTGCAATTTTTGACTGTTGTATAATGTTTTCTATGGTAGATTCTGGCCCTGAAATTCTCTCTTCTCTCTCTTATATTCTGTTGGTGATTCTCCTGTGGCTCCTAATTTCTTTCCTATGTTTTCTGTCCCCATTGTTGACTCCTATGTAATTTCTTTACTGTTTCTATTTCACTTTTAGATCTTGGATGGTTTTATTCAATTCCTTTACCTGTTTAGTTGTATTTTCCTGTAATTCCTTAAGAGATTCTTATGTTTCCTCTTTAAGGGCTTCTACCTGTTTACCTGTGTTCTCTTGTATTTCTTTAAGGGAGTTATTTATATCCTTCTTAATGTCCTCTATCATCATCATGAGATGTGATTTTAAATCAGAGTTTTGCTTTTCTTTAAATCAGAGTCTTTGTTGGGGTATCCAGTGCTTGTTGTCAGAGAGCTGGGTTTTGATGTTGCTAAGTAGCCTTGGTTTTTGTTGCTTGTGTTCTTACTCTTGCCTCTTGCCATCTGGTTATCTCTGGTGTTAGCTGGTCTTCTGTCTCTGACTATAGTTTGTCCCTCCTGCAAGTCTCTGTGTCAGTACTCCTGGGAGACCAGTTCTCTCAGGGAAGAATTTGGGTATGGAGAGCTGTGACATTTTGTCAGTTCAGAGAGCAGACTGAAACTGGAAGGATACTGCCCCAGGCTGCTCCTCTTTTCCTTTGTCCTGAGAGTTCTAGGCAGGTCCCTCTGAACATAAGTGGCAGTTTTACCTGTGCTCATAGGCTTGTCTGCACTCCTTGGAGGCAAACTCTCCTGATGGTGTTTGAATATGGAGCACTATGGCTCAGGATCAGCTCCAGACCCTGTGGTATAAGGCCAGTTCCAGGTGCAGACCAAGCCTACTTATTCTTGTAACACTCCTCTTTCTAGAGTTGAGATGCTAAAAGTCATATGGAATATGGGTTGAATCTAGGCTGTGGGTGAGTTTCAGTTTTTCTTTCTTGCTGCTTTGGGGAAAGATTGAGGAAACCCAAACATATGGAGTTATACTGTCCCAGCACAACTCTTTGAATATGGATTGACTGGAAACTTAGAAAAGAGAAATTGAGGCAGCAGTTGAATACAAAAGGCCCATAGAATAATAGCCATGGAAATTCAGAGACTCAGTCCCAAAGCTGCTCAGCAGAAAGGATGGTGGTGCCTAGGGAGAAGATTCAGTCACATCCTATGTACAGCTTCTGGAGGGACCATAGTTGTAATGAGAACATAATCCTGGCACTTGGTGGTTATGGTCAGGATAGAACCAGTGATGTTTCCAGTTTCTAGTCAAGAGAAGGTGTCTCTGAGCTACCCAAGCAATTCCTATTCCCTGTTTTGCAAAAAAACACTTTATATGCTTTACAGTCCTATATAAATGCTAATTATATCCATTAACACAAGCATTAATTTCTTATTAGGAAATAAACTGACAAGGATGGATTATTTCTCTTTATCAGGAAACCAAGTATAGACTGTTAGCATTATCATTTATTCCTAGTGAATAGAGAACAGATGCAAGCTCACCTGATATATATTTGTACCTTGATGGTTGCTTCTTTTGCAACATCTATATAATTAGTTAATTACATACAATTTCTTCAATGATCTGAAGACAGCAATGGTAAATCAATTAGGTTTT